>NW_023413441.1:0-22738 GCF_903995425.1 Onychomys torridus
ATGTGGTGTGGTTGTGAATGTGGGCATGGACCCATCCAAAGGGAAGACAATTGCCAAAGGATGCTTGGCAAAAAGGGCCACTTGGAGTAGAAGGCTGCTTTTAGGATGCATTCAAGAAATATACTCCCAAGTTGAACCCAAGCTGTAGGTCCCCATTCATTCTAGAGAATAGGAAAGTAGGGGAATTAGGACAGTGCTCCCTGACCAAAACAATACTGTACTTTACATTGAGGAACTTCTTATGGCCCAATTCTTCAAAATCCTAGCCTAAATTATCCATAGTCTGGGAATTAACTTGACATAATTGGGCAAGAGGCTTATTTCTGCATGGACACTCAACACAAAGAGAGCCTTGGTTATATAGATGGTAAGCGCTATCCTTTGTGGCTGAGTTTGAAAGCATTCTCACTGGGGAGTCCCAGTATACCCTTATGATAAACACTGGGGAAGGCCAAATATTCCACATTTTTTTATATAACATCTTTACCAGAGTCCACATGTTATGTCCTGCCTAATTGTGATCAAAACCAAAATGCTGACACTGCATGGAGTCCAAACTCTTTTGTGTTGTGAATATCAAAGATGTAATGGTTAGAGAGATTGCAACATCTCCCAGGATACAGTACATTTTAATATACTGCACTTTGCACACAAGTTAAAGAAATACACTCAGTAGAGAAATTTTTCTACAGTTAATTTCAAGGATTTACTACTTTAGTACTGGAAAGACAACTCAGTGGTAGATAACACTTGCTTAATATGAGGGCCTGTGTTCCATTCCTAGCACTGAAGAAAAGGGCTTCATTGTGAATAATTTCTTAAATATTAAACGCAACCGTTTTTCTGTAGTAGGCCATTTCTATAGCCTGTAGATAGATATTTTAACCACAGAGTACAACACTAATATTCAGAGAATGAACATATCTGATATTCACAGAGGTAACTGTGGATGGTCTTGCTCTTATCCAAGAAGCTTATTTTTTGTTAGTTCAAGAAAGCAGTACTTTGTATAAATTGAAGAATTACAAGTGGAAGCAAATACAAGATACAATCTGACAACAAATACTTTGAGTTAGACAAATGACTGTACATGCATAGCATCACTTCTGATGGTTACCTAAGCAGATGCTTGGGCTATGACAATGGTTTCCAGAATTAATGTGGCTGTCTCAGTGAATCACAAGAGCAAGTGGATGTCAAGTGGAGCTTCATGCCAACTGCTTGTGTTACTGCTTGTCCACCTCTCCATGGGTGAAGAAGAGCTACAGCCTCATACTGCAGGAGCTGTACTGTCTGAAGCACCTGGACATCACCACAGACCAAAAGGCACACAAAACTTACATTACTTAAGTATAAATAATTTACTTGAGGATTAGAACTTTGACAGAGATTTGGGGCTACTTTCCTGAAACTTCCATAGATGTCTTAAAATGTCTTTACATTCTATCCATGGGTGGTAGAGTGAGGGCTCAGTTGTTAAGAGTACTTGGTGCTCTGGTAGAGGACTCAAGTTGATTCTTAACACCCATGTGGTATTTCACAACTAATTTCAGGGAATCCAATACCCTCTTCTCATGAGAAACTGTTTCTGGGTTTGAACCAATTTTTTTATATAATGTATGGACAAGAGAATTGTACAACTGCACATTGTTGGTTTGTCCTGTCATACAAGTTGAAATAATATCTCCTCCCATGTATTGAATAAAACAATGTCATTGGTTTCTATACTCCGTTCCAGGGGATCTGTCACAATCTTCTGGCTTCTGTGAGCATAAAATATACACAGGGATCACAAACATATATGAAGATAAAACATTCATGAACACAAAATAATGTTTTAAATGTTAATTCTTTGTGGTCTTTCTCTGTAAATGTGGTGGATCTTTTTTTTTCTTATGCAAGTCATACACTGTTTGATTTTAGCAACAATCACTTGATTCAGGAGAGTTAGCTGTTTTAGTAAGGAATCTCACTGTTGCCTTTAGCTGAGGACAATGACTAGTGTGTTGAATAGTTTTGTGTTAACTTGACAATAGCTGAAGTAATCAAAGAGAAAAGAGCCTCAATGAAGAAAATGCCTCCATACCCTGTCTCAAAAAAAGAAAGAAAAAGAGAAAAAAGGAAGGAAGGAAGGAAGGAAGGAAGGAAGGAAAGAAAGAGAGAGAAAGGAGAGAGAAAGAAGAAAGAAAGAAAGAAAGAAAGAAAAACAATGAAACAACAAAAGAAAGAAACAAAGAAAGAAAGAAAAGGAAAGAATAAAAAGGAGCGAGTATCCATAAGATGGGGCTATAGGCAAGTCTGTATGGACCAGTGGTTCTCAACCTGAGGGTTGAATGACCCTTCCACAGGGGTAACCTAAGACCATGCAAAAAACACAGATATTTACATCAGGATTCATAACAGTTAGCAAACTTACAGTTATGAAGTAGCAACAAAAATAACTTTATTGTGTTTTCAGAAAATTATTATAATTTTATGGTTGTGGGGTCAATACAACATGAGGAACTGTATTAAAGGGTCAGAGTATTAGGAAGGTTCACCTTTGGGTAGATAATCTTGGATTCTTAAGAAAGCAGATTGAAAAAGTCATGAGGAGCAAGCCAATAAGCAGCATCCCTCCATTGCCTCTGCATCAGCTCTTGCCTCCAGATTCCTGCCCTGTTCACATTCCTATCTCAACTTCCTTCTATGATGCACCATGATGTGGAAGTGTAAGCTAAATAAACTCTTTCCTCCCAAACTTGATGTTGTTCATGGTGTTTTATCACAGAAATAGTAACCTGACTAGGACAACCTGTAGCTGCAAAATGTATTCTCCCCTTAACCCTCCTGAAACTCAGTAGAGTGGATACCACAAAGCAATCATAAAACCAAGTTTTTTCCAAAAGAAAAAAGAATTGATTAAAGAATACCTTACAGTGACCTTGGTTACCGTTATAATAAAACCATAATAAAAGGTAGCGGTTTTTGTTTTTGCTTTTGTTTTTTGTTTGTTTGTTTTTTACTATCCCAGTTTAAAAACTTGAGTGATGCAGCATTGAAAGACAGTGGAAATAAAATGTCTTTCTTAGATGAATGTGTGAGGTAAGCAGGTAATTCCACTGCCTTTCTTACAGTTGGAATGATCATATTAAAATCTGGAAACATAAACAGAAACTGAAAGGCAGTGGCTTGCCCAGTCCAGTACTTCTATCCTTAAACATGACATTGGCTACCATTGGGTGGGGTGGAGGATGCTAATTTCTCAGTCACACAAACAGTTCTTCTCTCATCAAACACCATGGGAGGTGAATTGTTCATCCCTTAAACATTGGGAGGAAGGTGTTTTTCTATCCCTATAAATGAATAGGGATAATACCTTGGTTGGAAGAAGAACACTACATTTATTGTACTGTGTTGAAAGTTAATAACAAATATTCAAATTGTGCCTGTGTGTAAAATACCACATTCTCTGAGCACCCCTTATGTCCCTTAAAAATTTGGCAAAGATACATTCTGCATAATTAGCACTTGTTGAAAGACCATATGTTCATATGAATCAAGCTTTGTTTGGGTTTTGGATGTATCAAAACAAGTGAATTGGCTTCTTATGCAGAGAACTGGACATCAATGGTAAACACAGTGCTTTTAAAATTTCATAAATTGCCTCTTTGTGCTAACTGATTATTTCCAGGTAAAATTTCTATAACTTCCTTTATTTAATTATCTTGTTGAAGTCAATTGTGAATTTGTGAGGGTATGTTCCTAGGAGTACCCACCAATATGAATGACATTAGTTTAGAAAAAATTTTGTGGAATAATCTTCCTGTACATTGTTAAGCTTTGTCACTTGGATTGGTTTAATAAAAAGCTGAACAGCCAAAAGCTAGGCAGGATTTTCAGGGCAGAGAGGATGCTGGGAGAAAGAAGGGCAGAAATGTGTGGAGTCACCATCCAAATGGAGAGGAAGTAGCATGGGCAGTGAAGAACAAAGGTAATAAAGCCATGAGAGAAAAAGAATATTTATAAAAATGGGTTAGTTTAAGTTGTAAGAGCTAGTTAGTAATAAGCCTAAGATATTGATCAAGTTTTCACACCTAATAAGAAGTCTCTGTGTCATTATTTGGGAGCTGGCTGGTAGGACAGAGAAAGACTCAGTACAAATTACATCTGAAGTGGGGGTTCAAATAATCAAACATAGGGCCTGAGAAAGCAAAAAAATAAATGTTATGAACAAAGAGCTGGATGTAGCTTCCTAGTTCTGTAGTCTCTCAGTCCAGCTGGTGCTCAGCTACATGCAGGGGTGCAGCTATGGCTACTACCTGCAAGCTGGAGCCATCTGCCAGCACCGTATGCTAAGCTGAGCTGTGCCAGCAGCTGACATAGCAGTTTAAGATTTGTCTCACATGATCAGAAAATGTTGCAGATGTTTAGTAAACACAGATCCAGACAGAAAGAACCACAAAACAGGTTACAATGTGTTTAACAGTGTGTGTAGGCTTAAGAAACAAAAGTAAAAGGGTATAGATAGTCCTAAAAATAATAAAATAAAGTCTTTAAAGAGAGAAGTAAAGTAGAACAAGAGGATGACAAAGAAGGAGTAGTAGTAGTAGTAGTAGTAGTAGTAGTAGAAGAAGAAGAAGAAGAAGAAGAAGAAGAAGAAGAAGAAGAAGAAGAAGAAGAAGAAGAAGAAGCCATGTAGAGATGGGAAATACACAGGGATTCTGGATCTTGCATGGTGTTGTATTGACTTTAAAATTTTTGATAGTCCATGAGGAAATAACAGCTGCTGAGAGACACTGTATTATAAAAACTACTAAGTTAAATCAACCAATATATATTTTTTAGATGTCTTAACTTCAAAATTGGGAAAAGGTTATGTTTTTGTTTCCACAGAAAATGAAAGGCTATGGATTCATTCAGGGTTGATAGAGATCAGATTTGACTGGAGAAGACCCCCGGAAAATCCTGGCTACAGATACAAATAAATAAACCTAGAAAAACCACAAGACAGGTGACATATATTTTACATGCTCAAATATAAAACAATAAAAAACCATCCCTGGCCGGCTTGTGTACAATGCACAGTCCATACTTGTGTTAATGCAGATATATATGTTACCTTTGAAAGTTTATATGTTTTCAGAACAATGGGAAGAGACACCAATGAAAATAGATGGCCCAGGTGATCCAGCCTCTCAGAGTGATTGTGTTGTAATTTTCTCAGAGTTTTACATACAGAACAGCTTCAAGGCTGCTGGCTGAGATGGTCTAGCCTCATAGACTGTTCTAGCCAGGACATGATCATTATCCTAATTTTCTCAGAGTCTCCAAAAAATGCCAGTGCCCCCAGACAACAGGAAGCAGTCCAGAGAACACAATGCTCTGGCTATCCTGGAATTCACATTGTAGACCAGACTGGCCTCGAACTCTCAGAGATCTGCCTGCCTCTACCTCCTAAGTTCTTGGGAATGTTTAATTTGTTAAAGATATTTTAAAGAGAAAGCTTCAGAAGGACTTGTATTTTTTTTTCTTGTGTATGTGGTTTTGATGTATATTGATGCATTTGAAAATCTTGTGCATTATAAATGGTTTTCTAAGAACTCCACAGTAGTAGAAATTGTACAATTAAAATACTAATAAAATGAAAAGAAGAACAAACATGAGAGAAAAAGAGAGTGATAAGGAGAATATGTTGTGAATCATGAAGAAAATGAACATTGGCAGGAGGTGGAAATTATGAACCTAGGCACAAACCCTGACTTGGGTGTATCCTGGGATGAATCTGTCTGGCTCCCAGCTTCTTCATCCATGAAATGAGGATAGCATCATTATTACAAGACAAAGTTATCAACAGCACACTCCCAGCACAGCTGTTCTTGCACATGTCTAAGAAATTACCACCATTGTCTTCAGCCTGAGATAAATAGTTTATAATAGTTTTCTTTCCCTTCTTGTACCTTTTCCTTTCTGGGACCATCCTGCACTAAGCAGTTAGAGAAACTTAATGAAGGGAATGGGGAATTTGACCTTGTAACAGACATGATTACCCTTTTACAAAGCTCATTTATAAACTGGGCTCATAATGGAAAATAAATGTGTTATGACATTATGACTGTATATCTAGTAATAAAGCTCAATAGACCTGAAAAATAGAACCCTGCCAGTAGTTTGAAAGAGACAATTTCTTGACACACCTCTTGAAGTACTCACACAAACTCAGCAAGAGCCTAACCTGGGGAACACTTGAACCTCTAGAGAGAACCTACAATCAGGTCCACATACTACTGGATATTCCAGAACTTGACCAGTGTGTGTGTTGTTGGATGTGGTAAGCATTGACCAGGGTTTCACATGTGTTTGTTGGGTGGTTCTAGTCATCATTCCAAATCCCAATCTTTGCACTTTCTCCACTGGTGATTTGGCTTACTTCACAGAACATCTGAGCAACTTAACCATATGGCAATCTCAGCACTAGATTGTGACTTCTAGGTCCACTGAGAGCAACAAGGGATGACTTTCAGTAAACTGCAAATGCTACAGCAAGCCATCATCAGTTATCTCTTCAGAGTGTTGGACCCTCGTGCTAACTATAACTATTTCAGAATGTGGATTATTGTGCATCACAACCGTGGAGCCTCAACCCAAGTGAAGGGGCTGATGACACCAGATGCAGCAGCCTGAGAGTCAAGAAAGTCAATGGAGAAATTTCTGAACATTGCCAGAACTGAAGCAGATGCTCTGGTGAACTCTGGGAAACAGGAAACAGCCTTTTTCTTTAACACATAGTTCTTTCCTATGCTGCTCTGAGTATTCAGTCCCTAGCTTTCTCCTTTCAATGTACCCAGACCGCTGATGCATTGATCCTTCACACTTTCCTCTATACATCTCTCTGCTTTTGCTTCTTTCCAGATGTGAACCCATTCTAAAAACATGTTGATTACATGGGAAGAAGTAGATACAGGTAAAACACTTCCCATATCTTAGCCAGGAGCAGAGGCCCTAGCAGCAGCAGGAAGCTGACTGGCAATGATGGCTATCTTAGTTAAGGTTTCTATTGCTATGATAAATCACTATGACCAAAAGCAACTTGAGGATGAAAGGGTTTATCTCAGCTTACAGTTCTACATCACAATCCATCAGAGAAGGAAGTCAGGGCAGAAAAATGAACAAGGCAGGAATCTGGGGGAAGGAGCTAAGACGGAGGTCATGCAGGTGTGCTACTTACTGGCTTGCTCCTCATGGCTTACTCAGCCTTGCTCGTGTAGCACCCAGGATCACCAGCTCGTGGGGAGAATTGTCTACAGTTAACTGGGCCCTCTCAAATCAATCATCAATCAAGAAAATGCATTAACACTTGACCACAGGGAAATTTGGTGGGGAAATTTCCTTAGTTGTGTTTCCATCTTTCAAAATGACTCTAGCTTCTGTCAAGTTGGCATAAAACTAGCCAGGACAGTTGTAGCAGAAGTTTCTCTGGTCCCACTGGCCCCCCAGTCCCATAGCTGCTTATTAAATAATCACTCAGAGGCTTATATTAGTTATGAACTGTATGGCTTATGGCTCCAGCTTCTTGCTAGCTGGCTATTATAACTTAACCCATTTCTATTAATCTAGAAGTTGCCATGTGACCATGGCATCTTGCTGCTCCTTGGGCAGAGGCTGGCATCTCTCCTTACTCTCCTTTTTCCTCTCATTATCTCTCTTGGATTTTCCCACCTGGCTCCATGCTGCCCTGCCATAGGCCAATGTAGCTTTATGTATTCACCAATGGGAACAGCATATATTCACAGCATATGGAAAGACATCCCACAGCACCACTGTGCACAATTCCTTTCCCCTTTTCACCGTCAAAGATGGAAGAGGTTTTTAGGCAATCCAGGGACAGTCAGCATTTTCCTAAGTATTCAAAAATCCCTAAAGTGACTGTGGATTTAACACCTGGCTCAATGAGGTACCCAATCTCAGAGAACAGAAGTTGTGCCCTGACCTTATTCTCCACTCCTGGACCCATTTCCCACTTTACTTGAACCAGGACCAACTTAGAGATTTAAGACTGCTGAAGCCTATAAGCTCTGGGCATCAGCATGTACAGAATGTTCCCTGGTCAGCAAGGCAACTATTTTAACAAGAGGTTTTAATGAATCAAACAAGGAAAGTTTGGCCTGACAAGAAGCTTGTGTAAGTAGATTTGATTGAAAGCAGGGTCTTAGAAAAATGAAGACTATAAGACATTGTCGTGCAAAGGAACACAGAGAGTCCACTTGTGTGCCATGGTTATTTGACTTTTGGCAATGAAGTCAATTTTCAGGCATCTTTATTTTTGAGAACAGATAAATGTCCTTGAAAGCATCTTAAAACCCAACAACCTGCCAGGCAATGGTGGTGCACACCTTGAATCCCTGCACTTGGGAAGCAAGTACAGGTGAATCTCTGTGAGTTTGAGGCCAGCCTGCTCTGTAGAGCAATTTCTAGGAGACCCAGGATTGTTACACAGAGAAAACCTATCTCAAAAAACCAAACCAACCAACCAAACAAACAAACAAACAAACAAAACAACAGCTATAACATGTTTTTATTCTGTCCTGATAGTCATCACTGTAAATTCTCCTCCAATATGTATTCTGCTCTCTGACCTCCATCCCTGCATAAAGTATCTCTGATGGAGTTTTTACTTTCCTAATATATATTTGTGGACACTAGGCACAAAGGCCCCACAAGTGTACAAGGCACAAAGCATCAAGGTAAAGAACTTGCCACCATCTGGCTGAGTCCTTCTTCCTAGAATAAGGGATGAAATTTACTTTTGTCCAGACACTTATATAAAGCTTTACCCTATGAGCCAAGTCAAGGACACCCAGGTATTGCTGCCACTTTTGACCACACTTCTATCTGAGAATCCCTAATAAATTACTCTTGGTGCAATTCTGGATCTGTGTAACATTTTGCATGGCCTCACACCATCTTGTAGCTGCTTCTCATACATCGGGTGTAGGATATTTTGAGCAAAAGATCTAAAACTATAGCACAATATTGTCAACTGCAAATTTTCTGTCTCTAGTACATACAGTTAATTACTTCTATAAATATAATCTCTGTGATTTTTTCTTCAGGGCATGGCATAACTATTGCAAACATGATCTCATAGCACCTGAATAGCCTGCACTGGACCTGCACAAAACAGGCCTATCAATAGCCAATCATGAATTGAAGAGGTGATCAAAGGCCTTAACCCTCTCTGCTGAATATTGGCAACCAACAAATTCTGGGGGAGGGACTGTTGTTGCATTCAGTTTTATAACAGTTGATTAAACCTCCAGGTTCCAATGAATAGTTCTAAATCCATGTTCACACAGACCATCTTGGTTAAAACCAGTGACAACTGGCATGTCTGTGGTAAAGGAACATGTAGAAAAGCAGCTTTGTAGTACCTCTGTCATTAGGAACTGAAGAAAAGTGGAGATGAGGATTACAAAATAAAGTAGCTGGCCTGATGGATTGGGTAGCCACTCTTTTCCATAGTACATTCATATCTACCGTGGCAGCAAAGCTTAATGCTATGGATGACCATTTGGTACCTGGCTGATGAATCTAGTAAGGGCCACTAAGATCAAAACAAAGTGACTCAAAAGCCAAGAAGTCATTTTACACCTAATTCTTATCTTCTATGGTGTAAATACCTAGCAGTATGGACAACTCAGGTTACCTCAGTAACACTGAACTCTACAGAACCACAGACAAGAAATACCCATGAGAATGTGGAAACAAGTCTTCTCAACAAAATATTCTGAGTTTTCAGTTAAATGATTCATTGACTTCTCACTTAAACAAGTCATTGGTCTGATAGGTAAATAGTTGTAGCAGATAACTAGTCTGTCGGGTATGTAGAAGTACAATTTAAAATCTGTAGATCCAGAGTTCCAAGATGGCACAATGGGTAGAGGTGCTTGTTGCTAAGGCTGGTTATTTGAGTTTGATCTCTGAGACCCACATGTTACAAGGAAAGAACAAACACCTGCAAGTTTTCCTTTGATTTCCATATGAATCTATCTGTACACACACACATACACACACACACACACACACACACACACACACACACACACACATGCATGCGTACATGTGTGCACATGTAATAAATCTATAGACCTGAAAACTTACTCTTCTCAATGATAAATTACTGGCCATTGCTTCCTTCAAACTCTAGAGGCTCAGGCCCCACAGTCAGTTTCTCAGCAATATGGAGCTCTGTGGACTTCATAATGAGACCATCCAGGGCTTTCAGAAAAGGCAAATGCAGTGGGACTGGGCACAAGCAGCACAGGTCTTCCCATGCTGTTTTCTACCAGGCTTATCAATCCAGCCTTGCTATACTAATGCTCTGTGTGATTCTGTCTCTGGAGGCCATAGACTCCTGTCAGCAGACACAAGTGGAGGCCTGCTTTAAACCTTTTGAACCCTTCTAGATTGAGAAAGCATGGATTTCCCAAGCCTGGCAGGTGACTCTAACCCTCCAGTCTCTGGGACTCTGGGTGCCGTGTTTACCCCTGGTCCTGCACTATGAGAGGAATCCTACCTTTGGAACAGTCATCTCTGACTCATGCCTTCTGTTATTCTGGGCTTCATCCATGCATGTCTGTCAGAATTGTTCCTCCCTACACTATATCCTACCTACCTGAGCTATGTGGCCTTTGCCTATTTCAGTAGGTACATTCAAGCTGTAGGAAAGGGGCATGTAGGGGTATAAACTGATGAAATGACTGCTCCATGGTATGGTTAAGGTAAAGATTTTTATTGTCGATAGGAGAGAGAGAGAGAGAGTGAGAGACAGATATACAGACAAACAGAGACAGAGAGAACATCCAGAGGCATCTAGAAGAGTCAAAAGCAGAGAGTGAAAGAAGTAGCCTAAACACAGCCAGGGTTATTTGTGAGACAGGGAAGATGAGGAAAGGATGGAGAATAGATAAAATCTAGTAAGAGAAGCGAGAGAAGAACAGAGAAAACATAGCAAGAATAACAGGGTTATAAGGGGAGCAAGCAGCTGGAAAGAGAAAACTACAGCAGATGAAGGGAGTTTAGAAAATAAAGGAGTACGTTAGAAGGACTAGGATGTTAGCATGGACTTTGAACTATGTAACAGGTACTTGTGATATTGAAGGTGTCTGGAGGCCAGCATGAACATTGATAAGCTGACAGGTACCATAAGTAGCCCATACCTTTAACCCATACCTTCTCCCAGAGGTAAGGGAAAGGACTCTTTGGCAGATGGGAACCAGCCTCACAAGTTTCTGAAGAATTCTGGCTTTTATCAAAATGTCAGAATTCCTCCTATAGTTCAGGTTGCACTAACTTCTGGATATTTGGGCTGCCTTTCAGAGTTGGGAAATTGGAGTTTCCTTTGGATCTGGCAGTAGGGAAAGAGCTTTGTAGTTCCTATGTCATTAAGAACTTAAGGAGTGGGGAGATGAGAACTGTGATGGAAAGTAGCTGACCTGGCAGGCTATAACCATTCTTTTCCACACTACATTTCTCTATATGTCAGTAACATAATTTAGTTCTATGTGTAACCATTGGTACTTGAGTGATGAGTGTAACAGCAAGGATCATTAAAATAAAGGGGAAATAACATATAACTCAGAAGCTGAGAAGTTATTCTCCAACACCCCCATCCTTGTCTTCTGTGGAATGACGCCTACTTCATTTTATCTACACATACAAATGTGTCACTCAGTTCCACTGAGCATGCAATGAGATCAAGGGTCCAGAGGATGTAGGATCACTTATAAGACTGCAGAAGGAAAGAGCAATGTCTCAAAGAAACAAATGGGTACATCCCAGTCCCGAGTCCATAGAAGAAACTCACAGAGGTGTGTCATGATGACTTTGGGGAGACAGGAGTGTTTAGGGTTATAAGTTGTGTAACCCCAGATATCTTCATGTCTCAACTTCATCATCTGCTAGAATTAAATACGTTGACTAACATCTGCCTCCTACAAATGTCATGCTCCTTGATATGATTCTGAAATTTGCTTCAAGGAAGTTGTCCCAGGAAAAGAGAAGGGACTAGAGGTGTGTTCTGCCTCTGACTCACAGATCCCTCTGGTGTCACCTAGAAGCCCTGGTGGGCTGGGTTCCTATGTGTACTGTCAGCTATCTGGGGTCCTGCATCCTAACCAGAGACAAATTGTGAACAGACAAGGAAAAGGGGCTTTTACTGGGTTCAAGTTTGCAACACCACAGGAAGCAGCACAGGAATGGGTCTGCCTATAATAAAAAAAATAGCCTAAGAAGTCTGCTACATTAACTAATAAAGGAATATTTGGGCTAATCTCAGATATGCGTGAAGGGAGCCTTGTATCTGAGCACCAATTACAGTCGTGGAGGCCTGTGTTCAGACCAATCCCAGCTTTGCATTCCAGACTGCCTAAAGCACCAGTCACAGAAATCTCTTTAGGGCTCCAGGGGAACTGCTTCCCCTCTGTCTAGGTGAAAATGCTTTCAGGATAATCTTTAGTTTGAGGTCAGTAACACAAAGTATTTTTCAAACAACCCTGGATGAGCTATGCCTACAGAAGCCAGGGCAATCAGCTGTGTGGCCTTGCTGGAGGAAGGATGTCACTGGGTTTAGGCTTTGACAGTAAAAATCCTCACCTGCTTCTACTTTGCTCTCTCTGCCTCATCCTTGAGGTTTGAAGATGTGAGCTTCCTGCTCCATCAGCCATGTCTCTGCTCTACCATCATGAAAACTAGAACTAGAATTGTGTGAGGAGCTGATGAAGTTCTGACTGAAGATGTATTATTGGCATGAGAAGGCCTGTTAAATACCCCAGTGCCTCAAATCCATGGTAAATGGCAAAGCCTTTCCCTAATTCTAGTATGGATGTTGACAGTGTGTAGAAATTATCAACCAGAGCTTCCTCCCTGTAGTTTGACTGGAGCCTGAGACTATTTCCCTACAAAGATCCCATACTGAGGTTTTCTCACCCTCCACCTCATTCAGACTACATAATGAATGTGCTGAGTTTCCTTGGATGCTGCTGCTAGTGTGTCTCCATCAGAGAGTACAGTCCACCCAATTCAAGATTTTCTGTGTCTGTTGTTTTTTCATTCCCCATCACCCATCAGGTCAATCGCAAAGCCATGCAGGTCAGAGCATAAGCCAAAATAAATTCTTCTTTAAGATGCTTTGCTTATGGTGTTTTGTCAGAGCATTACAAAATAGTCAATACACATGCTTACAGGCATGCCCAGAGACATATATCCTTAGGTAGTTGTAGATGCTGTTGACAGCATTTCCTGCCATGCTGCCTTAACCAGCATAGAGTCAACCCAGTCACACTGGTTGGCAGGATGCACACTTAGCCTAAAGCAATCCACATTCCCCAGTCGTTTACTTGCTTCTAGATACTCTCTAAGACACTGCAAATTGCAAGCCTACATCCAGCATTGGACAGACCAACACTTTCCAGATGTTCTGGTTAGGGAAATGAAGTAGACCTGCCTCTAACTTGGGATAAGAAGGTGTTAAACTGTGTTAAAGTTGCTGTTAGTTTTAATGGTATTTTTTAGGTTTCTATTTGTGAGTATTCTTCCTGGTGGTCAGTTTTCTGAAATAAGCAAGGAGACTGGGACTAGGGAAATTTGACTCCCTAATTAACAGCTACCTGACTCTCTCTTGGTATTTAAGCTGCCCCAAGCATGGGGACTATCTAACATCTACCCAAATTATCCTAACGCCTGCACCAGCTGTGTCAAACATTCTACAGAACTCTTGACACAATTGAAGAAGACTATATCTGATTGCCCTCTCTCCTGAAGGCACAGCCCCAGTCAGGGCTATTTGAAAATCTTGGTACCAGCTACTTTGCAATTACAGGCCTGAGTTGGCCAATTTCATCTTGGCTCAGTATGGAACTCTTCCTCTGGTTGGTGGCAAGGTCCTGACATTGGTCAAAAAGACAAGCTTTAATGACTGTAATTGGTGCTATATGATAATCCATAATTAACCACACAAATGTGTAACATTCACACACAAATCTATGCATCAATCACATGTACATATAATTACACACACACACACACACACACACACACACACAGGAACAATATAGCGACTATCTCTCTGAGCATGGACCCTGAGAAGTCAATGTACCACCTATCTCCCTGTCTTTGTGGACATGTGCTGGTGGTGGCTCTAAATGGACTTATATAATTGCTATAGGATGACTCTCAGCAGTTGAGTGTGAGCCTCTATTGGCAAAGACACTGTCCAGCAGCAGGATGTAGGCTGAAAGCCACCTTCCTGTGTGATTGGTGTCCATGCTACAAGAAATTGCTATGCAAGCCTTCAAGACCCACTCCACAGGAGAGAAATCATCCCTCATCCTAGAAACCTAGACAACTTCCCAGGGCTAGTGAGGTTATGTATCTTAGAAGAGAATCTTCTATAGCCACAATGATAGACTAACATACTTAAAACCACATTATTAATCTTATCCTTATATAAGTGGGACTACCACCCCTAATCAGAGGACCCTCTCTCTACAGCAAATGGAGACCATCACAGAAGCCACAACTGGACAAGATGCAGAGAACAAAGGTGTAGAGAGCTGCACACAGCCACCCCCATAAGATGGCGCTGGCTTCTGCCACCACCTTCCCGATGGTGAGTGCTCTTGGGAGTAAACAACTCCATATTTTGCTTAGTCCTAGGATCTGGCTTGCTTCCGTGAACCTGGACCTATCCGCAGTGCCCACGTGGCAGGCTGGGGTTGGCCACCCAGGGACTATTTAGGTCGTGGGCAGGCCTTCCCTGGGGTCAGAAGATTATTCAAGGTTCCTGAGTAAATTGCTGAAAGAAGAGCCTGGTGTTGCGTCTTCCTTGCTGGTCGAGGCAGTCATGACAAGTGGTGGCCCATACGGGGAAACTTCACTACTTTCAAGGAGGGCTCAGAATTTTCTGCAGTCAGGGCAGTGCACTGGTAAGTTCCCATGTAAGGTGGGAATCTGTGACAAAAGCGGGGTTAAAGGAAATCCCAGGTAAATTGGGAACCTACGACAAAAGCAGGGCTAAATGAAACCCCAGGCAAATTGGGAACCTGCCACAAAAGCAGGGTTAAAGGAATTCCGGGTGAATTGGGAACCTGCAACAAAAGCCGGGAGGTTTTTGCTTTTCTCTGTAGACAAAGAGAGAGTGAAAGTGAAACATTGTTTAAAAGGTTGAAAAGTTTTAGACATGGGCGCTTCTACTTGCACCCAATTTTTTGGGCTCTTAATGAGCTGCTTAGATCTAGAGACCTGAAGGTTAAGAAAAGCACCTTGGAGAGATTTTTGGAGGAGTGTGATGTTGTTGCTCCCTGGTTTTCTGTTTCCACCAGTCTTACCATTGCCTCTTGGGATAAGTTGGGTGGAGATCTAGATTTCGCCCATGAGCAAGGGACGCTTAAGGCAGGCGTACGTCCTGTATGGAAGTTAGTACAGGGTGTCTAAAAGACCAGAGATACAATGAAGTTGTGGAAAATGGACAGGCTGCATTAGAAATGTTACAGGAGGAGAGATCAGAAAAGGCGGGCAGTGAGATGGGACAGGGTGAAAAAGAAAAATTGTCCCCCGACCTTTCTGATATAGAGAGTCTGGAGTCTACAGACTCGGAGGAAGAGATAAGGTGACTTGTAGAACAGATGAAAGAGACGAGGATAAAAGGGAGAGAGAAGAAGAAGAAAAGGGGAGACCCAGACAGAAAAGGATGCTGTGTGCCCTCCTCATGTCAAGCTGCACTCTCGGCTCCCCCTCCCTATGTGGAGGGTGGGGATGGCGGTTCAGGGCACACTTTCAGTCCAGGGGTTTGGAAGGCAGTCAGAACGGAATTATGTCTGGCTTACCCAGTGTTCCAAGATCCACAAGGAAACCGACAAGAGGAGCCCTTAGTTTTCAAGGTGATAAAATCTCTGGCTGAGTCTGTGCAGACCTACAGGATCACGGCCTCTTTCACTGTAGCCCAGGTGGAGGCTTTGAACAGGCACTGGATGACACCCAGTGATTGGAGTGGGCTTGCACGAGCATGCTTGAGCCCAGGACAGTACCTAGACTGGAAGGCCTTTTTGATTGAGTTTGCCAGCAAAGAGGCTGCAGCCAATCAGGCTGCCGGAAATCCCGTTTGGGACAGAGATATGCTGCTTGGTCAGGGCCGATTCACTAATCAACAGACGGGGTACCCAGTTCAAGTCTATGAACAGATCAATAAGATAGGCATTAAGGCATAGAAGGCCTTGCCCAATAAGGGCGAGGTCAGCAGCAACCTTACTAAGATTTTGCAGGGTCCCATGGAGCCATTCTCAGACTTTGTCGCTCACATGGTTGAGGCCGCCAGCAGAATTTTTGGGGACCCAGATGCAGCTATGCCTCTTATTAAACAACTTGGCTATGAGCAATGTACTAAGGAATGTAGGACTGCCATAACCCCGTATAAGACCAGAGGGCTAGAAGCATGGATCAAGGTTTGCAGAGAACTGGGAGGGCCCCTGACCAATGCTGGTCTGGCAGCGGCTGTAGTCCAGCTGACTCAGAATAGAAAAGGAAGCTTGGGTGCTTGTTTTAAATGCCACAGAATGGGACATCTAAAGCAACAGTGCCCTGAGAGAGGAAGTACCGCTGAAGCAGAAAAAGGACAACGCCCTACATAACCCGGGGTGTGTCCTAGATGTACAAAGGGGAAGCACTGGGCAAATGAATGTCAGTCAGTGAAGGACATAAACGGTCAACCATTGGTTCAAGGCCAATCAGGAGCGTGTCCAAAAACTGGACAGTGGGGCCCCCATCCTCAGGGCCCACAAATATATGGGGCAGTCGAGAACCAGGACAGGGAATGCAGCCAGGAGCAATGGCCAACCCTTCGACACCCCAGGGACCGTGGACAGCCACTGCGGGCTCAGCAGGATTAGACCTCCGTGCCACCACCAGACTTGTACTGACTCCACAAATGGGGGTCCAGCTGGTGGACACCAATTTTAAAGGACCTCTTGAGCCTGGCACGGTGGGCCTGTTAATAAGGAAGTCCTCTACAACCCTCCAAGGCCTCAGAGTTCACCCCAGGGTGATTGATCCAGATTATACCGGAATTGTAAAAATCATGGTTGAGTCTCTGAGAGGAATCTCGGCCATTTCCCCGGGTGATCGAATTGCCCAGTTACTGATCTTGCCTAGCCTACATGGCCGCTTTGCAGCACAATCAAAAGAAAGAGGGGAAGGCGGTTTCGGATCCACAGGGGCAGACTTAACGTTTCTGTCCTTGGATATGGATCAGAGGCCAGTGTTAGAACTCACTGTTGATAACAAAAGATTCTAGGTTTATTGGACACAGGGGCAGACAAGAGCATCATTTCCAAGAAAGATTGGCTGTCAGGATGGCCCATACAAATCTCCTCCCAGACATTACAAGGCCTGGGATATGCCAAAGCCCCAGACATAAGTGCAAGACAATTACAATGGAAATATGGGGAAGGGCATTCTGGGACTGTCCAGCCCTATGTGCTGGAACTCCCGATTTCCCTGTGGGGCAGAGACCTTTTAAAAGATATGGGTTTCAGGTTAAGTAATGATTGCTCCCTAGCATTATTTACAATGATGAATAATATGGGTTATCACCCAGGTTATGGATTAGGGAAATTTCTGCAGGGAAGAAAAGACCTCATTAGGGTACAACAAAGGAGCCATAGACAAGGCCTGGGTTTTTACTAGGGGCCACTGAGGGAGGTATCCCCATATCTTGGAAAACAGGAGCCCCTATGAGTTCCTCAGTGGCCGCTTTCCTCTGAAAAGCTGACTGCTGCTAGGGCACTAGTGGAGGAGCAACTCTCTTTGGGACACATTAAGCCTTCAGTGTCCCCGTGGAATACACCTATTTTTGTAATAAAGAAAACGTCTGGCAAATGTCGCCTATTACATGACTTGCGGGCCGTTAACGATCAGATGCAACTTATGGGCCCTGTACAGCGTGGCTTACCATTACTTTCCTCCTTGCCAGCCTCATGGCCTGTCATCGTCATTGATATTAAAGACTGCTTCTTTTCTATTCTGCTATGGGCTCAAGATAGTGAGAGATTTGCCTTCACTGTTCCTTCTTGTAATCATGAGGAACCTAATAAAAGATATGAGTGGGTGGTCTTGCCTCAAGGCATGGCCAATAGTCCCACCATGTGTCAACTTTGTGTAGATGAGACTATTGCTCCACTTCGGCAGAATTATCCTGCCCTGAGATGCGTACATTATATGGATGATATTTTACTAGCAGCAAAAGAAACACAAATGCTGGAACAAGCCTATGTAGATCTGGTTAAAATGCTTGAAGGGAGGGGGCTGTTTATAGCCCCTGAAAAGGTACAAAAGGACAAAATTATTAATTATTTAGGAGCAAAGGTTAATGAGAGATGTATCATCCCACAGAAAGTGGAATTGAGAAAAGATAATTTACGAACCCTAAATGATTTTCAAAAATTGTTAGGAAACATAAATTGGATTAGATGTTATTTAAAGTTACCAAATTATGACTTAAAGCCTCTTTACAACATCTTAAATGGGGATTCTGCATTAGATTCTCTGAGACAATTAACTGAGGAGGCATGGAAGTCTTTACAAAAGGTGGAAGAGAGGTTACAAGGTGCCTTCTTACAGAGGTTACAAGAAAATAAGGACATTATCCTGTGCCTCCTTCCTACCTATTACCACCCCACCGTGTTGTTATAGCAGGGTGGGCCATTATTCTGCATTTATTCCAAGATTTCGCCAACTAAATCCATTGAACATTACCCTACTGCCGTGGCAAACCTTGCCATGATTGGAATCCAACAATGCCTACAGTATTTTGGGGTCACTCTGGTTGCCATTATAGTGCCTTATACCAGTCATCAAGTTCAAACATTGTGTGCTACAATAGATGATTGGGCCATTTTGCAATGTAGCTTTACTGGATGCATGGATAACCATTACCCCAAACACCCACTATTAGGGTTCTTTAAGGAACACCCAGTGATCTTCCCTAGGATAACATCATCGCAGCCCGTTCCTAATGCCCTAAATGTGTTTACAGATGGATCTAAGACTGGATGTGGCGTATACATGATAGATACACAAGAGCCTGTACAACACCAATTTCAACCTGGCTCCCCTCAGATTGTAGAATTGAAGATAGTGATTGAAGCCTTTAAGGCTTGTCCTTTTCCTTTTAATTTGATATCAGACTCTGCCTATGTTATTAATGCCCTCAAAATTTTGGAAGTAGCTGGACCTGTTAAAAGCTCCAGTCCGGTCTGCATTTTGTTTCAACAACTGCAACAATTGATTTGGCATAGGAAGTCCTGCTTTTATCCCCAACATATTAGAGCTCATACAGGCCTGCCAGGGCCCCTGAGCAAAAGTAATGATATAGTAGATCAATGGACTCGAAAGGAATGGATATTCATTAGCTCTGCCTTAGACAGAGCCAGAACCTTTCATGAAACACTTCACGTCAATGCAAAAACGTTACAACAAAAGTTTCAACTTTCTCGAGCTGATGCTCGACAAGTGATTCTAGATTGCCTTCAATGTGTAGTTTATCAACATCCACCCAGTATTGGGGTAAATCCCAGGGGTCTACTCACGCTTAAGGTTTGGCAAATGGATGTGACACACATCTCTGAATTTGGACACATAAAATATGCGCACGTGTCTGTGGACACCTGCTCAGGCGTCATGCATGCCACACCTTTGACTGGGGAAAAGGCACGCAATGTTTTTGCCCATTGTTTGGAGGCCTGGGCGGCCTGGGGAAAACCTCATCAACTTAAGACTGACAATGGACCTGCCTACATGGGACAACAGTTTGCCTCCTTTTGTCATCAGATGGAGGTGCAACTTGTACATGGCTTGCCCTACAATCCCCAAGGTCAAGGCATTGTGGAACATGCTCACCGCACATTAAAAGAATGCCTGCAAAAACAAAAAGGGTGAATAGGCCGCAGCCATACCCCAAAGGAAAGACTTTCTTTTGCTTTATTTACCATCAATTTTTTAAATTTGGATGCTCAGGGCCATTCCGCAGCAGATAGGCATCATGAGTCTCATGGTACAGCTAAAGGAATGGTAAAATGGAAAGATGTGTTAACAAGGCTCTGGCATGGGCCCGATCCCGTGCTGACATGGGCACCAGGTTCTGTTTGTGATTTCCCTCAGGATCAACAAGATCCAGTGTGGGTGCCTGAACGCCTCACTAGAAGAGTCCAGTATGGGGAAATCCAAAATGGTCGAAATGACGATCCTCCTGCTCTTCCTCATGACAATGCAGCTGGCAATGCTGGAAAAAAGATGGGGGATACTGTCCGTGTTCCTGAGACCGATGCCAGTTCGACAACCTGATAAAACAGCTGAGGGTGGCTATTGCCACGGTGAACTCAACCCGGGTGGATGCTGGACTGGCAAAAGGATTTTCTACATGGATCTCTAATGCCATGAATCATCTCAAGGAGTGGGCAGGCTTAGGAGCCTTAGCAGGCCTTTTGGTGCTGGTCTCCCTGGCTTGCCTGTGGTGCATCTGCAGAGTCAGGGCCTCTCAACAGAGTAATACAGCCATGATCATACAAGCCTTTACTGAACTATGGTCTGATGTAGGCGTGGGGCCGGGTAGTGCGCTGGGTGTGGTGCACGGACCCGAGCTTGAAGCCCTGAGAAGAGAATCAACCAGTAGCCCCAAGATTGAATGAGCTGGGCTGACTCGGGTATGGCTATTCTTGGGATGGGAGTTGGAGGAGAAAGGGGGCAGAACTCACGGCATCCCCTGCACCTGGGCAGGGCAACACCTGTGCCTTCCTGTGGCCTTGTGAACTGGTGGCTACAGTGGCCACATGGTTCTGACTAGCTCTGCAGGGTGTTGGCCATTACCCCTCACAGCTTGGAGATTCAGACCACTGGTCCTGCCCTGGATCCTGGCCTCTGGAGCTTCCCACCCTGTGCTCTTGGGTAGTCCTTGCCTCCAGAGCCTGCCAAGGTGCAGGGATGCCTTTGAGATTCTGCCCCTTTCTCCTCCAGCTCTCCATCGCCAAGAATAGCCTAAGCCGGAGTCAGCCCAGCTCATCAATCTGGCTATGTGATCTCTTCTCAGGGCTCAAGCTCTGGGGTCGTGTCCAGCCTGCTTGGACCCTGAGCTGCTTGGCTCTCTGGTCTTGTTCCGCCCTTACCCTCTGGCAGCCCACCCTGTTTGGGTCCTTGGGTTCTTGTCTGGGGGCCCTGGCTTGGAGGGAGCTCCGCCAATGACCCCTGTGTGGTGATTCTCTAAAGTGGCACTGGCTGACCCCGGAGGATAAGCCTTAGTACGAAGCAAACCCCATGTCACTTTCCCCAGGCTGCATAACGTGAAAGGGACCCTATGATGTTCAGAACTTCCAGACTGTCTCTGTGAGGCAGGTGTCTTTCCTCTCCTCTCCATTTTTCCTTGGAGACAGCAACCAGGCTTCCACTTTCAGCAGCATGCCTTTTTGCCTTGGGACCTGGTGGTTGAAGGGGTGGTGGCCAGGTGGAGGGAAATGAACTGTAGCCTGTAGTCATCCACCATTGGGGTGCTGTGGCTCACCTAATAGTTGTGCCCGTGACTGGGGCATTGAGGGCTAGTTAGTAATTGGTGTCTATGCTGGGGCTGGGAGTTAGGGGAGGTAGGTTACAGGCCCTGGGACTGCAGTGGCCGTTCAATGTCAGAGGGAATAGGGAAGCTTCGCTGTGTCTGGGTCTGTGATATGCCTGGGTGTTCTACTTCTGGAGAGGCAGAGCCTATTGAAGGCTTGGGGTGGGAAGGATGTGAATAAGGTTGAACCATGGCAGAACAGCGGCCCAAACTGAGCTAGAGGTCCAGGTCAGACTGGACCTGGTGGTTCTTCATGCTTCTGGTCAGTGTCTTGGTCTCTGCATGCTCTGGAGTAAGCTCTATGATCTTGTTAAACGCTCTCCTGAGCCCCAGCTTGGTGGCTGTTTGGAGGTATTGAGGTCCCTGCACGCCCACTGCTCTTGGCTGTCCCTCGCAGTCCTGGCATTGTAGGAAGGCAGCCTGAGGTAGCCTGACAGCATTGAGAGTCTCCATGATGAGGTCTAGCGTTGACTGCAGCTGGATGCAGAGAGGTGGGCAGGGAGCTCGACATGAAAAGTCTGACATATTCTCGGGAAAGAAACGTGGAGAGAGGGTCCAAGAAAGCAGGAGATGGCCACAGCTTGGAGGGGTAGATGGCCAAGGTGGGTGAGGCTTGGCGGTGGGGTCCTCCCTGAAGACAAGGTTAGGGTAGAGTCTGGGGATGAGGGCATATCTGCGGACAGCCTAAAGCAGGAGTCTCCGTACCTGTGGCATCTTCAAGTTTTTCCTGTTACAGAACAGGCTTGGAGGCCGGGAGGCTTTGGCTGAGTGAACCAGAAGAGGGCAGGGAAGGGGAAAGAGGTGGACAGAGAATGAGCGACTGAGACACACACACACACACACACAACAACCACACACACACACACACAGATACATGAGAAAAAAAGACAGAAAGAGATGAGAGACAGAGACATAGACATGGAGAGAGTACGAGAAAGATCCAGAAGGATGAAACATAGAATCAGAGAAAGAAAGTAAAGACAGGAAACAGAGATGACAGAGAACAGGGAGATGGAAGGGGAGAGAGACAGGCAGCCAGGATGAGTACTCTTGATGGCTGCTTGGGCAGCTGTGGAGTTGGGAGGGGCCACCGTCTTCCTGTGTAGT
>NW_023413442.1:0-25428 GCF_903995425.1 Onychomys torridus
CGTGGAAATGTAGTTCTGATGGCAAAGAGAAAGGAACTTTGGATAATGTTGTTCTGAAGACATAGAGAAAGGAACTCTGATAAATGAAGACCTGAAGACATACGCATTGGAACTGTGGCAAATGAAGTTCTGATGATATAAAGGAAGGCACTGTGGGAAATGAAGTTCTGTTGACATAGAAAATGGCACTGTGGGAATGTTTTGGACGCATAGAGAAAGGCACTGTGGAAAATGTAATTATGAAGACAGAGAGAAAGGCACTGTGGGAAATGTTCTGATCATGCATAAAAAGACACTGGGGGAAATGCTGTTATGATGTCATACAGAAAGGCACTGTGGATAATGTAGTTCTGAAGACATAGGGAAAGGCATTGTGGAACGTCATTGTCATGAAATAAAATAGGAATTGTGGGAAATGTAGTTCTGATGACGGAGAGAATAGAACTGAGGAAAATTTACTTCTGAAGCTCTAGATAAGGAAACTGTGGGAAATGTACTTCTGATCACATAATGAAATGCACTGTGGAAAATGTGGTTCCAAGATATTGCGAAAGGCATTGTGGGAAATGGAGTTCTGAAGACAAAAACAATGGCACTGTGTGAAATGAAGTGCTGTGAGTTATGGAAAGGTACTGTATGAAATATAGGCCTGATGTCATAGGGAAAGGAACTTTGGGAAATGCAGTTCTGATTACATAGAGAAAGGAACTGTGGAAACTGTAGTTCTGTTGAAGCAGAGAAAGGCACTATGGGTAATGTAGTTCTCATGACATAGTGAAAGGAACTGTGGGGAATGAAGTTCTCATGATGTAGAGAAAGGCAGGGTTGCAATTGTAATTCTGATGCCTTGGAGAAAGGGAATGTGTGAAATATAATTGTGGTAACACAGAAAAAGGCACAGTGGGAAATGTAGTGCTGAAGATGTAGTGAAAGGCACTGTGGGAAATTTAGTTCTGATGAAACAGAGAAAGGCACTGTGGGAAATGTTGTTTGGATGACACAGAGAAGCCGCTGTGAGAAATGGAGTTCGTATGACATAAATAATTGTTATGAAACAAAAAAGGAACTGTGGAAAATCTAGTTCTGATGAGATGGAGAAAGACCCTGTGGGAAATGTAGTTCTTATGTCATAGAGAAAGTCAATGTGGGAAATGTAATTCTGACGACATAGAGAAAGGATCTGTGATAAATTTACTTCTGACAATGCACACATAAGAACTGTGAGAAATGTAGTTTCCATGACACCAAGAAAGGCACTGTGGGAAATGTAGTTCTGATGCCATGAAGAAAGGAACTGTGGTAAATGGAATTTCTGATTATGTAGACATACGAACTGTGAAAAATGAAGATCTTATGACATAGAGAAAGGCCACTGTGGGAAATGTAGTTCAGGCGACACAAAGAAAAGCACAGTGGGAAATGTAGTTCTGATGATGTAGAAAAAGTCACTGTGAAAAATGTAGTTCTGATGTCATAGAGAATGGCACTGTGGGTAATGTAGTTCTGATGACAAGGTATAGTGGACAATGTAGTTCTCTTGACATAGTGGAGGGAACTATGAGAAATGTTGTTCTGTTGTTGTAGAAACAGGCCACTATGGGAAATGTAGTTCTGATGACCATGAGAATGGAACTTTGATTAATGTAGTACTGACGATGTAGAGAAAGGAAGTGTGGCAAATGTAGATGTGATGTCAAAGAGAAAGGAACTCTGGGAAATATAGTATTGATGACAAAGAGAAAGGCAAAAGGAATTGTAGTTCTGATCAAGTAGAGAAAGAAGCAGAGAGAAATGTAGTTCTGATGATGTAAATAAAGGAACTTTCAGATATGTTGTTCTGATGACATAGAGAAAGGTACTGTGGGAAATGGAGTTCTGATGAAGAAGAGAATGGCAGTGTGGGTAACATAGTTCTGTCATGTAGTGAAAGGCACTATGGGAAATGTAGTTCTGGATGACATAGAGAAAGGAACTCTGGGTAATATCGTTCTAATGACAGAGAGAAAGGAACTGTGGAAAATGTAGTTATGATGAGGTAGGATTAGGGATCTGAGGGAAATGAGGTTCTGATGACATAGAGACAGGCAGTATTGGACAAGTGGTGTTGATTATGTAGAGAAAGATACTGTGAGAAATGTAGTTCTGATGATGCAGAGAAAGATAGTTTAGGTAATGTATTTCTGATGAAATGCTGAAAGGAACTGTGATAAATGAAGTTCTGATGACATAGAGAATGGACCTGTGGGAAATGAAGTTCTGATGATGTAGAGGCAGGAACACTGGGAAATTTATTTCTGATGACACTGAGTAAGGCACTGTGGGAAATGAAGTTCTGATGACACTGAGAATGGCCCAGTGGGAAATGTAGTTCTGATAACATAGAAACAGGAACTGTGGGGAATGAGGTTCTGATGTTGTAAATAAAGTAACTGTGGAAATGTAGTTCTTATAACGCAGAGACAGGCATTGTGGGAAATGTCAATCTATAAAGCAGTGAAAGGTACTTTGAGAAATGTAGTTCTGACTACATAGCAGAAGGCACTGAGGGAAAGTTCTGGTCACATAGAGAAAGGCACTGTGGGAAATGTAATTATGAAGGCAGAGAGAAAGGCACTGTGGAAAATGTAGTTCTGATCATGTATAAAAAGGTCACTGGGGAAATGTAGTTCTGATGTCATACAGAAAGGCACAGTGGATAATGTTGTTCTGAAGACATAGGGAAAGGCATTGTGGGATGTAATTGTTATGAAACAAAACAGGAACTGTGGGAAATGTAGTTCTGAAGACGGAGAGAAAGGAACTGAGGAAAATTTAGTTCTGAAGCTCTAGATAAAGAAACTGTGGGAAATGTACTTCTGATCATGTAAAGACATGCATTGTGGAAAATGTAGTTCCAAAGATGTTGCAAAAGGCACTGTGGGAAATGGAGTTCTGACGACAAGAATAATGGCACTGTGTGAAATGAAGTGCTGTGAGTTATGGAAAGGCACTGTATGAAATATAGGCCTGATGTCATAGGGAAAGGAACTGTGGGAAATGCAGTTCTGATTACATAGAGAAAGGAACTGTGGGAAATGTACTTCTGTTGAAGCAGAGAAAGGCACTGTGGGTAATGTAGTTCTCATGACATAGTGAAAGGAACTGTGGGGAATGAAGTTCTCATGATGTAGAGAGAGGCAGTGTTGCAAATGTAGTTCTGATGCCATAGAGAAAGGGAATGTGTGAAATATAATTGTGACAACACAGAAAAAGGCACTGTGGGAAATGTAGTGCTGAAGATGTAGTGAAAGGCACTGTGGGAAATGTAGTTCTGATGAAACAGAGAAAGGCACTGTGGGAAATGTTGTTTGGATGACATAGAGAAGCCACTGTGAGAAATGGAGTTCTTATGACATAAATAAAGGCAAGGTGGGAAATGTAGATCTAATGGCAGGGAAAAAGGCACTGTGGGAAATGTAGTTATGACGACATAGAGAAAGGGAGTGTGGGAAATGTAGTTTTGATCATCTAGCAGAAGTCATGGTAGGAAATGTTGATCTGATGTAGCAGAGAAAGAAAATGTGGTATGGATAGTTCTGTCGCATGTGAAAGTAACTGTGGGAAATGTAGTTCTCATGTCAGAGAAAGGAATTATGGTAGATGTAGATCTGATGTCATAGAGAAAGGAACTGTGGGAAATGTAGTAATGATGACACATAAAGGCATAGTGGGAAATGTGGTTCTGATCAAGTACAGAAATTTACTGTGGCAAATGTATTTCTGATGATGTAAATAAAAGAACTTTTGGATGTGTAGTTTTGATTACATAGACAAAGGCACTATTTCTGATAATGCTGAGAAAGGCACCATGGGAAATAAAGTTCTGAAGACGCAGACAAAGGAATTGTGGGTAATGTTGTACTGATGATGTAAATAAAGGAACTGTGGGAAATGAGGTTCAGATGACCTAGAGACAGGCACTGTGGGAAATGTAGTTATTATGATTCAGAGAAAGTAACTATAGATAATTAGTTCTGATGAGATTCGGAAAGGCACTGTGGAAAATGTAGTTATGATGGCACAGAGAAAGAAACTGTGGGAAATGAAGTTCTGATGCCATAGATAGAAGCTGTGGGAAAAGAAGTTCTGATGATACAGAGAAAGGCACTGTGGGAAAAGTCAATCTGACAAAGCAGAGAACGGCACTGTGGGAGTGGAAGTTCCAGTGATGTACACATAGGAACTGTGAGAAATGCAGTTCAGATGATACCAAGAATGGCATTGTGGGATATGTCCATGTGATGAAACAGAGAAAGGTACTGTGGGAAGTGTAGTTCAAGACACTGTGAGAAATGTACTTCTGTTGTTGTAGAGAAAGGAACTGTGGGAAATGTAGTTCTGATCTCATAGTTATAGCAACTGTTGCAAATGTATTTCTGGTGATGTAGAGAAAGTAAGTGTGGGAAACGTAGTTCTGATTATGTAAATGAAGGAACTTTGGGTAACGTAGTTCTGATGAAGTTGAAAAAGGCATTGTGGGAAATGTAATTCTGTGATTTAGAGCAAGGCACTGTGGTCAATTAGTTCTGACGACACCAAGAAGGGCACTGTGGAAATGTAGTTATGATGACATAGAAAATGGCACTGTGGGAAATATAATTGTGAAGACACGGAAAAAGACACTGTGGGAAATGTAGTTCTGGTGACTTAGAGAAGGGCTCAGTGGGAAATTCAGTTCTGACATTGTAGAGAAAGGAACTGTGGGAAATGTAGTTCTGAAGTTGTAGAGAAAGGAACTGTGGGAAATGTAGTTCTGAAGATGTAGTGAAAGCCATTGTGCGTAATGTAGTTCTCATGACAAAGACAAAGGCACTGAGGGAAATGTCATTCTGATGACACAGTGAAAGGCACTCTGGGAAATGTAGTTCTGATGGTATACACAAAGTCTCTGTGGCTATTTAGGTCTCACAAGAAAGAGAAAGGAACTTTATGTACTGTAGTTTGCGGTCATATAGAAAGGAACAGTGGGAAATGTGTTTCTGTGGACAGACACATAGGAAGTGTGGGAAATGTAGTTCAGATGACACCAAGAAAGGCACCTTGGGAAATGTTGTTCTGATGATGTAGATAAAGTTAAGATGAGCAATATATTTCTGACGTCATAAAGAGTCATTTTTGGTAAATGTAGTTCTGATGATGTAGAGAAAGACACAGAGAGAAATGTAGTTCTGATGCCAAACACAAAGGAATGGTGGGAGATGTCGTTCTGATAAAACAGAGAAAGGCATTATGGGAAATGTTGTTTGGATGACATGGAGAGTGACACTATGGGAAATGGAGTTATTGTGACGTCGAAAAAGCCACTGTGAACAAAGGAGTTCTTGTGACACGAATAAAAGTAAGGTGGGAAATGTAGTTCTCATGTCATAGAGAATGGGACCCTGGGAAATGTAGTCATGACCATGGAGAAAGGCATGGTAGGAAATGTCAATTTGATGAATAAGAGAAAGGCACTGTGGGAAAGGGTTTCCTGTCACATAATGAAAGGCACTGTGGGGAATGTAGTTCTGATGGCAAAGAGAAAGGAACTTTGGGTAATGTTGTTCTGAAGACATAGAGAATGGAAACGTGATAAATGAAGAGCTGAAGACATACACATTGGAACTGTGGGAAATGTAGTACAGATGACACTGAGAAAGGCATCAGAGAAGATGTACTTCTAATGACACAATGCAAGGAACTTTGGGGAATGTAGTTCTGATGAGATGGGAAAGGCAATGTGGGAAATGTGCTGTTGATGTCTGATTGATCCTGAGGGAAATGAGGTTCTGATGTCAAAAAGAAAGGAACTGCAGGAAATGTACTTCTGATGTCATAGAGAAATACTGTGTGGGAAATGTTGTTCTGAGGTCTAAGAGAAAGGCCCTGTGGGAAATGAGGTTCTGATGACACATAGAAAGGCCCTGTGGTAAATATATTTCTTATGCCCGAGAAAGGCTCTGTGGGAAATATACTTCGAATAAGGTAGATAAAAGAAGTCTCGGAAATGTAGTTCTGATGTCATAGAGTAAGGAAGTATGGGAAATGAAGTTATGAAGACACAGTGAAAGGAACTTTGGGTAATGTAGTTCTGATGAAATGGAGAAATGCACAGTCGTACATGTAGTTCTTATGTCACAGAAAAGAGACTGTGGGAAATGAAATTCTATTGACACAAGGAAAGGAAATGTGACAAATGTAGATCAGAAGATGTAGAGAAAGGAATTGTGGGGAATGTAGTTCTGATGACACACAGAAAGACACTGTGGGAAATGTAGTTCCTATGACACAGAGAAAGAAACTATGAGAAAAGAAGTCTGATGACACAGAGAAAGGCATTGTGGGAAGTGTAGTTCTCTTGATGTAAATAAAGGAACTGTGGGGAATGTAGTTCTGAGGACACACAGAAAGGCACTGTGGGAAATGTAGTTCTGGTGTCACAGTGAAAGACACTGAGGAAACATCTGCACTGATGATGTACAGAAAGGCTCTGTACAATGTGGTTTTGATAAAACAGAAAAAGGCACAGTGGGAAATGTAGTTCTAAACCAAGTAGTGAAAGTGACTGTGGGAAATGTAGTTTGATGACACAGATCAAGGCACTGTGGGAAATGTAGTTCCGATGTCATAGAAAATGGAACTTAGATAAAAGTCGTTCTTAAGTCATAGAAAAATGGTGTGTGGAAAAGGTAGCTCTGATGTCTTATAGCAAGGCACTGTGGGAAATGTAGTTCTGACGTCACAGTCTCTGGTTCATTAAAACCACGTCGTACAGGGTCTTTCTCTACATCATCAGAGCGTGTTTTTACACAGTGACTTTCACTGGGACAACAGAACTACATTTCCCACAGTTCCCTTCAATATGTGAAGATAACTACATTTCCCACAGTGCCGTTCTCCATGGCATCAGAACTACATTTCCCACCATGCTTTTCTTGGTGTCGCCTGAGTTCTCTTTCCCCCAGTGGCCTTTCTCTCTGGCATCAGAACTCCATCTCACAGTGACTGTGTCCACATCTTCAGAACTCCATGTACCAAGGTTCCTTTCTCCATGGCGTCAGAACTACATTTCCCACAGTGCCTTTCCTCATGGCATCAGAACTACATTTCCCACAGTGCCTTTCTCCATGATCAGAACTACATTTACCACAGTGCCTTTGTCTGTGTCATCAGAACTACATTTCCCACAGTGCCTTTATTTACATCAAGAGAACTACATTTCCCACACTTCCTTTATTTACATCAAGAGAACTACATTTCCCACAGTGCCTTTCTCTGTGCCATAAGATTTCATTTCTCATAGTTTCTTTCCCTGTCGCATAGGAACTACATTTCCCACAGTGCCTTGGTGTTTGTCATGAGAACTACATTTCCCACAGTGCCTTTCTCTACATCGTGAAAACTTCATTTCCCACCTTGCTTTTATTCATGTCCAGTTTCTCACAGTCGCTTGTCCAGGCCTTCCCAATATGTCCCATAATGCCTTTCTCTGTTTCATCGCAAGACATTTCCCACAGTGCCTTGGTGTTTGTCCTCAGAACTACATTTCCCAGAGTTCCTTCATTTACATCAAGAGAACTACACTTCCCACAGTTCCATTCTCTGTGTCATCAGACTTCATTTCTCATAGTTTCTTTCTCTGCGGCATAGGAACTACATTACCCACAGTGCCTTTCTGTGTGTCCTCAGAACTACATTCCCCACAGTTCCTTCATTGACATCAAGAGAACTTCATTACCCACAATTCCATTATCATCTCACCAGAACTACATTTCCCATAGTTCCTTTCTCTGTGTCATCAGAACTTCATTTCTCATAGTTCCTTTCTCTGTGGCATAGGAACTACATTTCCCACAGTGACATTCTTTGCATCCTCAGAACTACATTTCCCCCAGTGCTGTTCTGTATATCGTCAGAACTACATTTCCCACAGTTCCTTTCACTATGACATCAGAACTCCATTTCCCACACTGCCTTTGTCTGGCATCAACACTAAATCCCCCACAGTTCCTGTCTATATTCATGAGAAGTACATTTCCCACCTTTATTTATGTCATCAGAACCCCATTTCCCACAGTGCCTTTCTCTACCTCAGCATAACCACATTTCCCACAGTGCCTTTCTCTGCTTTGTCAGAATGCCATTACACACAAAAGTGCCTTTCTCTGTGATTGCTGAACTTCATTTCCCACAGGTCCTATGTCTATGTCATCAGAACTACATTTCCCACAGTGCCTTTCTCAGTGTCCTCACAACTACATTTCCCACATCGCCGTTCTCCATGGCATCAGAACTACATTTCCCACAGTGCCTTTCTCCATGATCAGAACTACATTTCCCTCAGTTCCTTTATTTACATCAAGAGAACTACATTTCCCAAAGTGCCTTTCTCTACATCGTGAAAACTTCATTTCCTACCTTGCTTTTATTCGTGTCCGGTTTCTCACAGTCGCTTATCCAGGCCTTCCCAACATGTCCCATAATGCTTTTCTCTGTTTCATGGAAAGACGTTTCCCACAGTGCCTTGGTGTTTGTCCTCAGAACTACATTCCCCACATTTCCTTCATTTACATCAAGAAAACTACACTTCCCACAGTTCCATTCTCTGTGTCATCAGACTTCATTTCTCATAGTTTCTTTCTCTGCGGCATAGGAACTACATTTCCCACAGTGCCTTTCTGTGTGTCCTCAGAACTACATTTCCCACAGTTCCTTTATTTACATCAAGAGAACTTCATTACCCACAATTCCATTCTCATATCATCAGAACTACATTTCCCACAGTCCCTTTCTCTGTGTCATAAGACTTCATTTCTCATAGTTTCTTTCTCTGTGGCATAGGAACTACATTTCCCACAGTGCTGTTCTGCATCTCACCAGAACTACATTTCCCACAGTGCCTCCTCATCTCACCAGAACTACATTTCCCACAGTGCGTTTCTCTACATCATCAAACCCACCTTTCCCACAGTGGCTGTCTCTGTGTCCTCAGATCATCATTTCCCATACTTCCTGTGTCTGGACTCCAGGGAGGGGTGGGACTTCCTGTGTGGGAACCGCATGTTCATAAGAGACTCCAGGGAGGGGTGGGACTTCCTGTGTGGGAACCGTGTGTCCATCAGAGACTCCAGGGAGGGCGGGACTTCCTGTGTGGGAACCGTGTGTCCATCAGAGACTCCAGGGAGGGCGGGACTTCCTGTGTGGGGCATGAGTGACACCCCGCTGGCCCCGTCCCACCCTCCCAACCCCCCAGGCGCCACTCGAACCCCGGGACGCGGGAAACCCGATTTTCAAAATTATTTTTTTTGTCAAAATTTTTTTTTTTGTTTTGAAATTTTTATTTCCGCCCCGTCCCCGCCCCTCGCCGCCATGTGCAAATTTTTTCCCTTCCCCCCCTCCCCCGCCCCGCCCCCCCGGGTCGTATACATTGGATCGCTTCCTTAATGACAATTAATTTTTGTTTTTGTGCAAAATTTCTTCTTTTAAATTTCAATTTCCGGTTTTTCCTGTTTCCGGTTTTGCCGCCATGTTGTTTTTCCGCCTCCTCCGCCGCCGCCGCCAGAGTCTCGAGTACGGCTGCCACACCCAGGGCCGGGCGCGAACACAAAAGGGCCGCCGCCCGCGGAAATAAAGACACCAGAGGAAATTTCCAGCCTGGCTTCCGGGAAATTTCCGCCCCAGTTCCGCCGGCGCCCACGGCCCTGAAACCGGAAACGAGGAAATAAATAAAGATAAATACAGCCCGCGGCCGCCGCCCCGACTGCAGAATCCAGAGAACGCCCGAAGTTCCAAAATTTAAAAAAAAGGAAATTTCCCCATCTCGCCGCCCCCGACGCCCCCCCCCCCGGGGACCGCTGGGAAAAAGTCAAAATTCAGAGTTCGAACCGTTTCCGGCGGAAATTCCCGCAAAGTCCCCTAGTTCTCGCCCCGGGAATCCAAAATTTCAAATTTTGAAATTTTTTTAAAATTAAAAAATTTGAAATTGAAAATTATTTCCCACCCCCCCCAAGGAAATTTCCGGTCGTGTTTCCGGGCGCCCAGGCCGCCGCCTCTGCCTCCGCCTCCTCTCCGGCCGTGTGCAGTTCCTGGGCGGAAACGGCGGCCATTTTGTAGTGTTTCCGGGTGAGAACGGCGGCCATTTTGTAGTGTTTCCGGGCGGGAACGGCGGCCATTTTGTAGTGTTTCCGGGCGAGAACGGCGGTCTTTTTGCCGTTTCCGGGTGGGAGCGGCGGCCATGTTGTACCGTTTCCCCATCAATGTTGGCGGCGCCTGGAGCGACCCCGGCGGCCATTTTGCAGAGTTTCCGGGTAGAAGCGGCGGCCATTTTGCCCTGTTCCCCTGTCCACGGCTCCCGGCCGCCATTTTGTAGTGTTTCCGGGCGGGAGCGGCCGCCATTTTGCAGTTTCCGGGTGGGAACGGCGGCCATTTTGCAGTTTCCGGGCAGAAGGGGCCGCCATTTTCAAGTTTCTGGGCGCAAACGGCGGCCATGTTGCCCTGTTTCCCCGGCAACGGTGTTGGCACGGCCTGGAGCGACCCCAGCGGCCATTTTGTTGTGCTTCCGGGCGCGAGCGGCCGCCATTTTGTAGCGTTTCCTAGCAACGGCCTTGGCAACCCGCTTCCGGCGGCCATGTTGCCCTGTTTCCGGGCGAGAACGGCCGCCATTTTGCAGTCTCCGGGCGGGAGCGGCCGCCATTTTGCCCCATCCACGGCCCCCGGCCGCCATTTTGCACATTTTCCGGCGGAAGCGGCCGCCCTGTCGCCGGCCCCGGCTATACCCGGGTGGTGGAGTGCCCATGGGGCAGGTTCGACCCGTTCTGACCACCGCCAGCCCCGGCCCCGCCCCTGGCCCCGCCCACCCCGAACGTCGAACGCGTGCAGCCCTGCCCCCGCCCCCCGCCGAGGAGATGCAGGTACTTACTATGAACATACATAAATTTCTGATATTATTACCTTGAGTACATAAAATTTCAGTAGGAGTTAAACATTCAGTTACACACATGGAAAGAACTAAAGGATGTCCTATTAATTGGATAGAGATCTCTGGCTTTGGATGAAGAGTGTACTGAAGGGCTTCCCTTGTATCTCAGCAGTGGCTCCTGCAAAGGTCAGCTTGATTTCTAGTGTATTATGAGGAAAGATCATTAGCAGGGAAGCAATGTCAGTTCCCATGACATCTGCAGCTCTTCCCTGGATATTCTATTGTATCATGGAGATCCCTGGCCATCTCTGTGATGTCACCTTTGCTGTGGCAATACCAACTGCCCATGGGAAGTTTATTCAATATCTTCACCATTTACTAATGAACATGATGGCATACTGAAGAGTCTAATTCCAAAAGAGAATGGAGAGGATAGAGAGACCAGAGAGTGACAGAAGACAGCTGACCTTCAGCCTCAGAGTAAAACATCAAGAAAGAAAAGAACAAGAGAATTGTGTTGAGCTCTTTCCCGAAAAAGGAAGCTTCCAGGAGGAACTGGGTTTGAACTGCATCTTCCAGTAATGGGGCACAGAAAGCTGCAGTCTCTGGGAACCAACACAGCTCCCTGCTTGTCATGGCTCTTGAAATTCAAAGTTTCCAGGATATTAATTGTTCTGGCTCAGAGGTCAGGAACTGGTAATGCCAAAGCTTTATGCTGGGAACTCTTTGCTTTTGTTCCACTTGGGGAATAGGCATTGTTGAGTGAACATGAGCCCAACATTAAACAGGGAGGGATTAATGAGGTGTGCCAATTTCAAGGCAGGGCATCACTGTACTTCAACCACACTGGCTAACTTTTTGTTCTTCCCAGATACTCTCTTTGTCCTAGGTTGTCAGTAAGGTGACTTGTTGAGTCTGGTGACCATGTTCTGCCCTTATGTGTCTTCTCCATCAATAGTAATATGGTTAGAGTAACCTGTCAAGATATTTTAGGAACCTCTAAATGATGGGGGTAATTGTGAACTATGGCAAATTTCTTCTGACTCAGAAACCCACAAGCTTGTGGATTCAGCAGCCAAGTTGAATTCTGAGACTGCAGATGTGAATAAGCCTGAAGGGGCTATCTCCTTCGTTACTTGGAGCGTTGCTATGATGGCAGAGAGAGTGAGTTAGCTGAGATAACCACTTCCTTCAAATTGAGAAGACAGCTGAGTTTCCCAGAGGGAACATCTGAAGCAAAAATAATTTTGGCTGTCCCTGATTCATTGATGAATTTATTGATGTGTATATTTTAGATGTTAGAATTTTAACAGATGAGAATTTTTGTTTTGTTTATTTGATTATGTTCAGTATTTAAATATGGGGTATTAGAACTTTATCTGATGAGAATTTTTATGTTATATATCTAATTTACTCCATTCAATATGTATAATTTGTGTACTAGAACTACCAGTGAGAATTTGGTTGTTTCTACTTTGTTGTATCTATATTTTGGATATTAGAACTTTATCAGTGGACAATTTTTTTATTTACTTGATATCTTGTATTTAATATGTATATTTTGTATATTACACTTTTATCAGATGAGAATCTGTGTTTTATGCATCTGACTTTTTCGGTTCAACAGGTATATTTTGTATATTACACCCTCAGCATTTGAGAATTTTTGTTTTATTTATCTGATTTCTTTTGTTTAATATGTATATTTTGGACATCATAGATTTATCATTTGATAATTTTTGTTTTATTAAGTTTCTTATGTTCAGTAAGTGTATTTTGGACAATAGACCTTTATCAGGTGAGAAATTTTGTTTTATTTCATCTCCTGTGTTCAATATTGATATTTTCAAAGTTAGACCTTTATAAGTTGAGAATTTTTGTTTTATTTATCTAATTTCTTGGGAACTATGGATATGTTGTATAACAGACCTTTATCAGATGATAATTTTTCATCCTATTTCCTGTGTTAAATATGAATTTTTTGATATTTGCATTTATCATATGAGAATTTTTGTTTTGTCTTTTTTGTTTTCTTGTGTTTAATATGTATATTTGTTAATTAGACTTTTATCATGTGAGAATATTTTGTTTTCTTTCTCTGATTTCTATTGTTTAATAGATGTAATTTGTATATGAGAACATTACATGTGAAATTTTTGTTTATTATAATTTATTGGGTTCAATAAAATTATGTTGGATATTAGACCTTTATCAGGTGAAAAATTTGGTTTTATATATATGATATCTTGTTTTCAATATATATTTTGGATAGTAGAAATTTAATGGTGTGAATTTTTGTCTTTTTTTTTTAATCTTAGGATCGAACTCAGGGCCTTGTGCTTGCTAGGCATGTGCTCTATCTACCACAGAGCTAAATCCCCAACCCAACAAATTTTTGTCTTATATAATTTCTTGTGTTCAATAAGTATATTTTTGGTATTAGACAATTATGTGATAAGAATTTTGTTTTATTTGTCTGATATATTCTGTTCAATGTGTATATTTTGGATATTAGACCTTAAGGAGATGAGAATGTTTGTTTTGTTTAATTTCTTGTGTTCAATATGCATATTTTGTATATTAGCCTTACTGGTGACAGTTTTGTTTTTTTTATTTCATGAATTCAGTTTGTATATTTTGATATAGACCTTTATCAGATGAGAATTTTGGTTCTCTCTATATATGATTTCTTGTATTCAGTATGCATATTTTGGATATTAGTTCTTTTTCATTTTTTGGAGCTGAGAATCAAATCTAGGGCCTTGTGCTTGCTAGGTAAGCTCTCTACCACTGTGCTAAATCCCCAAACCCAAATATTTTATTTTTATTTTTAATTTTTTGGTTTTTCGAGACTTAGTTTCTCAGTAGCTTTGGAGCCTGTACTGGACTAGCTCTTTAGACAAGACTGGCCTCAAACTCAGAGATCCGGCTGCCTCTGCCTCCTGAGTGCTGGGATTACTGGCTTTTGCCAACACCGCCTGGTGGATATTAGTTCTTTATAAGGTGAGAAAGTTTATTTAAATCATTTCTTGTATTTAGTTTGTTTATTTTGGATATAAAACTTTTATCATATGAGATTTTTGTTTATCTAATTATGTTCAATATGGATATGTTAGTTATTAGATATTTATCAATTGAAATTTTTTGTTTCATTTAATTTCTGCTGTTCAGTAGTATATTTTTCATATTTGATTTTTTCACATGAGAATTTTGTTTTATTTTTCTGATTTCTTGTGATATATATATGTATATATACATATATATACATATATATATATATGTATATATATTGAATATTAGACGTTTATCAGGTAAGAAATTTTGTTTAGTTTATCTGATTTCTTGTTTTCATTAGGTATATTTGGCATATTAATCCTTTATCATGTGAAATTTCATTTTATTTAATTTCTTATGTTCAGTATTTATATATTGGATATTAGACCTTTATCAGGTGAGAATTTTTGCTATATTTTATTTCTTTTGTTCCATAAGTTTATTTTTCATATTAGAACTTTGTCACATAAGAATTTTGTTTTGTTTTTCTGGTTTCTTGTATTCTACATTTATTTTTTCAATGTTAGACCTTTATTAGGTGACAATTTTTGTTTTATTGATCTGCTTTCTTGTGTACTTATGTATATTTTGTATACTATACCATTATAACATGATAATATTCATTTGTTTATATGATTTCTTTTGTTCAATATGTATATTTGAGATATTAGACATTTATTAGATGAGAATTTTTGTTTTATTTGTCTAAATATGTTCCACGTGCATATTTTTAACATTAGAAATTTATCAGATGAGATTTAATCTTTTGTTGAATATCTTGTGTACAGTGTGTTTATTTTGGATATTTGAGTTTTTCTCCCTTTAATGTCTTGTCATACAGTAAGTCACTGTGGGAAATGTAGTTTAGAGATCACTGTGAAAGATACTGAGAAAAAAATATTCGCTGGTGATATAGAGAAAGGCCCTGTAAGATATGGAACTGCAGGAAATGTACACCTGATGTCATAGAGGAATACTGTTCTGATATCTAAGAGAAAGGCCCTGTGGGAAATGTAGTTCTGATGACATATAGAAAGGCCCTGTGGGAAATTTAGTTCTTATACCCGAGAAAGGCTCTGTGGGAAATGTACTTCGGATAAGGTAGATAAAAGAAGTCTCAAAAATGTAGTTCGGATGTCATAGAGAAAGGAAGTGTTGGAAATGAAGTTATGATGACACAGAGCAAGGAACTTTGGGTAATGTAGGTCTGATGACATGGAGAAAGGCACAGTGGTAAATGTAGTTCTTATGTCACAGAGAAAGAGACTGTGGGAAATGAAATTCTGATGACACAAGGAAAGGAACTGTGGGTAATGTAGATCGGATGATGTAGAGAAAGGAACTGTGGGAAATGTAGTTCTGAGGACACACAGAAAGGAACTGTGAGAAATGTAGTTCTGATGACACAAAAAAGGCTCTGTGTGTAATGTAGTGCTGGTGACATGAAGAATGGAGCTATTGGAAATGAGGTTCTGATGATGTAGACAAAGGAACTGTAGGAAGTATAGGTCAGATGTCACTGAGAAAGGCACTGTAGGTAATCTATATCTATGACATAGAGAAAGGCATTGTGGGAAAAGGAGTTATAAAGACACAGATCAAGGAACTTTGGGTAATGTAGTTCTGATGAGAAGGAGAAAGACCCTGAGGGAAATGTAGTTCTTATGTCATAGAGAAAGTCAATGTGGGAAATGTAGTTCTGACGACATAGAGAAAGGATCTTTGATAAATTTACTTCTGGCAACCCACACATAAGAACTGTGAGAAATGTAGTTTCCATGACACCAAGAAAGGCACTGTGGGAAATGTAGTTCTGATGCCATGAAGAAAGGAACTGTGGTAAATGAATTTCTGATTATGTAGACATATGAACTGTGAAAAATGAAGATCTTATGACATAGTAAAAGGCCACTGTGGGAAATGTAGTTCAGGCGACACAAGAAAAGCACAGTGGGAAATGTAGTTCTGATGATGTAGAAAAAGTCACTGTGAAAAATGTAGTTCTGATGTCATAGAGAATGGCACTGTGGGTAATGTAGTTCTGATGACAAGGGACAGTGGACAATGTAGTTCTCCTGACATAGTGGAGGGAACTATGAGAAATGTTGTTCTGTTGTTGTAGAAACAGGCCACTATGTGAAATGTAGTTCTGATGACCACGAGAATGGAAATTTGATTAATGTAGTACTGACGATGTAGAGAAAGGAAGTGTGGCAAATGTGGATGTGATGTCAAAGAGAAAGGAATTCTGGGAAATATAGTATTGATGACAAAGAGAAAGGCAAAAGGAACTGCAGTTCTGATCAATTAGAGAATGAAGCAGAGAGAAATGTTGTTCTGATGATGTAAATAATGGCAATGTGGGAAGTATAGTTCTGAAGATGTAGAGAAAAGCACTCTGGGAAATGTAGTTATGATGACCCAGAGAAAGGCACTGTGGGAAATGCAGTTCTCAGGATACAGAGAAAGAAATTCTGTTAAATGTAGTTCTGATGACGGACACATAGGAACTATGCGAAATGAAGTTCAGATGACACCGAGAAAGGCACTGTGTGTAATGTCAATATGAAGAAACTGAGAAAGGCACTGTGGGAAATGCAGTTCTGAATGACGTAGAAAAGACATTGTTGGAAATGAATTTATGAATATGTAGTAAAGACACTTTGGGATTTGTAGTTCTCACAACAAAGACAAAGGCACTGTGGGAAATATCATTCTGAAGAAAGAGAGAAAATGCACTCTGGGCAATGAAGTTCTGTGACTTAGAGAAAGGCACTATGGGAAATGTAATTCTGATGACATAAGGAATGGCACTGTGGGTAATGAAGTTTTGATGACGTAGAGAAAGGAACTGTGGGAAATATAGTTCTGTTGAAGTAGATAAAGAACTGTGGGAAATGTAGTTCTTATGTCAAAAAACAGATAGTGTGGGAAATGTAGTTCTGATGACACAGAGAAAGGAAGTGTGGGAAGTGTAGTTCTGATGACATAGAGAAGGGGGAAATGAAGTTCTGATGATATAGAAAAAGGAACTGTGGGAAATGTAGTTGTGATGAAGTAAATGATGGAAGTGTGGAAAATGTAGTTCAGATGATGCAGAGAAAGGCACTGTAGGAAATGTTGGTCTTATGAAGCAGAGAAACACACTGTGGGAAATGTAATTATGATGACATAGAGAAAAGCCCTTAGGGAAATTTAGTTCTTATGTTACATATAAAGACACTGTTGGATATGTAATTCTGTGACATAGAGAAAGGCACTGTGAAAATATAGTTCAGTGACAAAGAGAAATGCATGTTTGGAAATGTAGTTTTGATGATGTAGATAAAGGCAAGATGGGTAATGTAGTTCTGATGTCAAAGAGACAGGCACTGTGGGAAATGTAGTTCAGAGGTCAGTCACCAAGGAAGGCACCATTGAAAATGAGGTACAGATGATGCAGATTGAAGCAAGATAGGCAATGCATTTGTGAGGTCATCCAGTCAGGCACTGTAGGAAATTTAGTTCAGATGACACTAAGGAAGGCATTCTGGGAAATGTTGTTCTGATGACACAGAGAAAGGAAAAGTGGGAGACGTAGTTCTGATCAAGTACAGAAAGTAAATGTGGGAAATCTAGTACTGATGATGTAAATAAAGAGGAAAAAATATAAATTTAGAGAAAGGGACTGTGGGAACTGTAGATGTGGTCACCTAGCTAAACGCATGGTGGTATATGGTGGTATATATTGATTTGATGAAGCAGAGAAAGGCACTGTGGAAAAGGTTGTTCTGTCACATAGTGAAAGGCATTGTGGGAAATGTAGTTATGATGACATAGAGAAAGGAAATGTTGGAAATGTAGTTCTCATGAAATGGAGAAAGAGACTCTGGTAAATGAACTTGTGATTATGGAGAGAAGAGGAACTGTGTGTAACGTAGTTGAGAAGACACAAAGAAAAGCACTGTGGGAAATGTAGTTCTGATGATGTAAATAAAGGAACTTTGGGATATATAGTTTTGATGATGTACAGAAAGGTACTATGGGAAATGTTTTTGTGATAATATAAAGAAATGCACTGGAGGAAATGTATTTCTGATGATGCAGAGAAAGGAACTGTGGGAAAAGTAGATCAAATAAAACAGAGTAATGCACTATGGGAAATATAGTGCTGATGACACAGAAAGGAACTGTGGGAAATGTAATTCTGATGTCATAGAGAAAGGAATTTGAGAAATTTAGTTCAGATGATGTACATGTATGTACTGTGGTAAATGTAGTTTAGATGACACCAAGAAAGGCACTGTGGGTAATGTATATCTGTGAGCTAGAGAAAGGCATTGTGGAAAATGTAGTTATGATGACACAGAGCAAGGAAGTTTGGGTAATGCAGTTCTGATGAGATGGAGAAAGGAACAGTGGGTAATGTCAATCTGATGAAAAAGAGAAAGGCAGTGTGTGAAATGAATTTTGTGACATAGTGAAAGGAACTCTGGGAAATGTAGTTCTGAGGATGTAGAGAAAGGCTCTGAGGGAAATATAGTTAGGATGACCAGGAAAAAGGAACTGTGGGAACTGTAGTTCTGATGATACAAATAAAGAAACTGTGGGAAATGTAGTTCTGAGTACACAAAGAAAGGCACAGTGGGAAATGAAGTTCTGATGACAAATAAAAGGAACTCTGTGAAATGTAGTTCAGTTACATAAAGAACGGCACTGTGGAAAATGTTTTAATGACACAGAGAAAGGAACTGTGGGAAAAGTCATTCTGTTGACACAGAAAAAGGCCCTGAGGAAAATGTAGTTCAGATGACTACAGAAAGGCACAGTGGAAATGGAGATTTGATGAGGTGGAGAAAGGAAAAATGGGAAATGTAGTTCTGATATCATAGAGACAGGCATTGTGGGAAATGTAGTTCAGATGACACTATGGAAGGCATTGTGGGAAATGTAGTATTGATGATGATGAGAAAGGCAAGATGGTCAATGTAGTTCTTATGCAATACAGACATGCACTGTGGGAAATGGAGTTTAGATGACACAAGAAAGAAAGTGTGATAAATGCAGTTATGATGAAACAGAGCTAGGCATTGTGGGAAATATATTTCTGTGACATAGAGAAAGGCACTGTGGGAAATTTAGTTCTTATGTCACAGAGAAAGACACCATGGGAAATGTTCGAATGATGTAGTGAAAGAAACTGTGGGAAATGTAGTTCTGATGTCATAGAGAAGGGAAGTGTGTGAAATGTGGTTTGATTTCATAGAGAAAGGCACTGTGGGAAAAGTCGTTCTGATGACACAAACAATGTAACTGTTGAAATGTAGTTCTGATGTCATAGAAAAAGGCACTGTGGGAAATGTGTTTCTGTGAATTAAAAATGGCACTGTGGTTTAATGTATTTCTTTGACATAAAGAATGGCACAGTGGGTAATGTAGTTCTTAAGTCACAGAAAAAGACACTGTGGGAATTGTTGTTCAGCTGATGTAGAGAAAGGAACTGTAGGAAATGAAGTTCTGTGGCCTAGGGAAAGGAATGTAGGAAATGTAGTTCAGATGACATAAAGAAAGGCACTGTGGGAAATGTATGTCTGATGATGTACAGAAAAGCACTGGGGAAATGTAGTTGTGAAAATGTAGCAAAGGCACTGTGTGAAATGTAGTTCTAATGATGTAGAGAAAGGCTCTGTGGGTAATTTATTTCTGATGACTTAGAGAAAGGAACCTTGGGTAATGTAGTTCTGATGTCATAGATAAAGGTACCGTTGGGAATTTAGTTCTGATGATACACATGAGGAACTGTGGGAAATTTAGTTCTGATGTCACCAAGAAAAGCACTGTGGGAAATGTAGTACTGATGATGTAGATAATGGCAAGATGAACAATTAATTTCTGATGTCATGGAGACAGACACTTGTGGGAAATCTAGTTCTGATGATGTAGAGGAAGGCACAGTGGAAAATGTAGTTCTGATGACTTAGAGTAAGTCTCTGTGGGAAATGTACTTGTGAGGACAAAAAGAACGGAACTTTGGGAAATTTAGTTTAGATGCCACCAAGAAAGGCACTGTGGAAAATGTATTTCTGTGACATAGAGAAAGGCATTGTGGGAAATGTAGTTAGGATGACACAGATTTTTTCATAATGTAGATCTGATGAGATAGAGGAAGGCATGGCAGGAAATGTACTTCTTGTATCATAGAGATGGAGAAAAGCATTGTGGGAAATCTTGTCCTTATGTCATAGAGAAAGGAACAGTGGGAAATGTAGACCTGATGACACAGAGAAAGGCACTGTGGATACTGAATTTCTGATGATGTTGAGAAAGGCACTGTAGGAAGTGTAGTTCTGGTCACACAGATAAAGGAACTGAGGGAATTGTAGTTCTGGTGATGTACACACAGGAACTGAGGGAAATGTAGTTCAGATGACAAGAAAGGTACTGTGGTTAATGTATTTCTGTGACTTGAAGAAGGGCACTGTGGGACCTAGTTATGATGCAACAGAAAGGAACATTGGGTAATGTGGTTCTGATGAGATGGAGAAAGGCACTGTGGGAAATATAGATCTGATGACATAGAGAAAAGCACTGTGGGAAATGTTCTTCTGATGATTTAGAGAAAACAATTGTGAGAACAGTTGTTCTGATGATCTTACTACAGGAACTGAGGGAAATGTAGTTCTGATGACATAGAGAAAGGCACTGTGGGAAATGCAGTTATGATATAGAGAAAGAAACTGTGGAAATGTAGTTGTGGTGACATAGAGAAAAGCGCTGTGTGAAATGTAATTATGATGACACAGAGAAAGACACTGTGGGAAATGAAGTTCTGACGAAATAGAGAAAGGCACTGAGCAAAATTTAGTTCGGATGATGTAGAGAAAGACACTGTGGGACATGTATTTCTGATGTCATACAGAAGGCACTGAGGGTAATGTAGATATGAAGACGTAAGACAGACACTGGGAAATGTAGTTAAGATCAAAGAACACTGTGGAAAATGATGTTCTGATGTAGAGAAAGGACCTGTAAGAAATTTGGATCTGATGACCCAGAGAAAAAAATAGTGGGAAATGCAGTTCTGATCACATGGAGTAAAGGCACTATGTGAAATGTAGTTCTGATGACATAAAGAAAGGAACTGTAAGAAACGTAGTTCGATGACTTAAAAATAGGAACAGTGGGAAATGTAGTTCAGATGACACCAAGAAAGGAACTGTGGGTAATGTCGATCAGATGACACAGAGAAAGGCACTGTGAAATAGAGAAAGGTAGTGTGGGAAATGTAGTTATTATGACAAGAGAAAATAACTGTGGGAAATGAAGTTCTTGTTTCCCAGAGAAAGGCACTGGGGAAATGTAGTTCTGATGACATGGAGTAAAGGCACTATGGGAAATGTAGTTCTGATGACATAGAGAAAGGAACTGTGGTGACATAGAGAAATGCACTGTGGGAAATGTAATCATGATGACATAGAGAAAGGCACTGTGAGAAATGTATTTATGGGGACATAGAGAAAGGAAACTTAGGAAAAGTAGTTCTGATGTCACAGAGAAAGGAACTGTGAGAAATGAAGTTCTGATGTCATAGAGAAAGGAACTGTGGGAAATGTATTCATGATGTTATACATAAAAGAACTGTCTGTAATGTAGTTCTGATGACAATGAGAAAGGCAATGTGGGAAATGAAGTTCTGAGGATATAGAGAAAGGCACTGAAGGTAATGTAGTTCTCATAACGTAGTGAGGGGAACTGTGGGAAATGTGCTTTCTAATGTTGTAGTAAAAGGCAACTATGGGAAATGTAGTTCTGATGACTTTGAAAAAGACACAGTTAGAAATGGAGTTCTGATATCATGGAGAAAGGCACTATGGTATTGTATGTAGTTCTGATGATGTAGACACAGGAAGTGTTGGAAATGATGATCTGATGACATAGAGACAGCCACTATAGGAAATATGGTTTTGATTATGTAGAGAAAGGCACTGTGGGGAATGTAGTTATGATGACATGAGAAAGGAACTTTAGGTATTGTAGTTCTGATAAGATGCAGAAAGGCATTGTGGGAAATGTAGTTCTTATGCCACAGAGAAAAAAACCTATGAGAAATGAAGTTCTGATGACACCAAGAAAGGAACAGTAGGAAATGTCATTCTGATAAAATAGAAAAAGGCACTGTGGGAAATGTATTTCTGTGACATGTATAATGGTAATGTGGGAAAAGTAGTTCTGTCAGATAGTGAAAGGCACTATGGGAAATGTAGTTATGATGATGTAGAGAAAGGAACTATAGGTAATGTAGCTTTAATGACATAGAGAAAGGAATTGTGGGAAATGATGTTCTGATGACATAGAGATAGAAACTGTAGGAAATGTAGTCCTGATGACATAACATAGGAACTCTGAGAATTTTAGTTCAGATGACACCAAGAAAGGAACAATCAGAAAAAATCTATGTGATGAAACCAAGAAAGAAACTATGGGAAATGTAGCTCTTATGTCAAAGAGAAAGACACTGTGCGTAACGTATTTCTGATGACGTCGAGAAAGGAACTGTGGGAAATGTAGTTCTGATGATGTAAATAAAGGAACTGTGGGAAATATATTTCTGTGACATAGAAAAAAGCACTGTGGGAAATGTAGTAATGATGACAAAGAGAAAGGAATTTTAGGTAATGTAGTTCTGATGCGATGCAGAAAGGCAATTTGGGAAATGTAGTTCTTATGCCACAGAGAAAGAAACTATTGGAAATGAAGTTCTGATGACTTAGAGAAAGGAACTCTGGGAAATGCAGTTAAGATGACCCCAAGAAAGGTATTTTTGATAAAGTTGATCTTATGACACAGAGAAAGGCACTGTGGGAAGTGTAGTTCTGTGACATACAGAAAAGCACTGGGGGAAATGTGGTTCTGATGTCTTAAAGAACGTGACTGTGTGAAATGTAGTTCTGACCATGTACAAAAAAGCATGGTGGTGAATGTAGTTTTGATGACATACACATAGGAACTGTGGGAAGAGTAGTTCTGATGACACCAAGAAAGGCACTGTGGGTAATATCAATCTGATGAAACAGAGAAAGGCACTGTGGTTAAATGTAATTCTGATTACACAGAAAAAGTCACTGTGGGAAATGTAGTTCTGATGACTTAGAGATATGAACTGTGGGGAATGTTCTCATAATGTAGAGAAAGGCAGTGTTGGACATGTAGTACTGATGCCATGGAGAAAGGGACTGTGAGAAATGTAATTGTGATGACATGGAAAAGGGCACTGTGGGAAATGTAGTACTGGTGACACAGAGAAAAGCACTGTAGCAAATGTAGTTCTGATGATGTAGAGAAAGGAAATGTGGGAAATGTAGTTCTTTTGTCATAGAGAAAGTCACCATGGAAATGTGTAGTATAGATGATATAGATAAAGGCAAGTTGGGCAATGTTGTTCTGATGTCATAAAGACAGGCACTGTGGGAATTGTATTTCAGATGACACAAAGAAAAGTACCATGGGAAGTGTTGTTCTGATGATGTAGAAAATGTAGTTTTCATGTCATAGAGTAAGGCAATGTGGGTTATGTAGTCTTGATGATGCAGAGAAAGGCACTGTAGGAAATTTAGTTCTGTTGTTGTAGTAATAGGATGCTATGAAAATTTTATTTCAGATTACACTGTGAAAGGCACCGTGGCAAATGCAGTTCTGTGACATAGAGAAAGGAAACATGATAAATGTAGTTCTAATGATGTACACATAGGAACTGTGGGAGATGTAGTTCAGATGACAGCGAGAAGGGCACTGTGAGTAATGTTGTTCTGATGATATAGAGAAAGGCACTGTGAGAAATGTATTTGTGATGAAACAAAAATGAACTGTGATGACACAGAGAAAGGAGCTGGTGGAAATGTAGTTCTGATGCCATGAAGAAAGGAACAGTGGGAAATGTAGCTCTGTTGAAGTAGAAATGACACTGTGGGAATTTTAGCTATGAAAATGTTGACAAAGGCCCTGTGGGAAATGTCATTCTGATGAAACCGAAAGGCACTTTGGGAAATGTTTTTCTGTGACATAGGGAAAGACACTGGGGAAATTTATTTCTTAAGTCACAGAGAGAGACACTGTGGGAAATATTGTTCTGATGATGTAGAGAAAGGAAGTGTGGGAAATGTACCACTGTGACATAGAGAAAGGAATGTGGAAAATGTAGTTCTGTCACAAAGAGAAACACAATGTGGGAAAAGTAGTTCTGATGATGTACACATAGGAACTCTGGGAAATGTAGTTCAGAAGACACCAAAAAGGCACCATGGGAAACGAAGTATTGATGATGTAGATAAAGGCAATATGGGCAATGCAGTTCTAATGGCACAGAGACAGGCACTGTGGGAAATGTATTTATTGATGAATGAGGTTTGCAGGCAAATGGATGGTATTAGAAAAAAACATCCTGAGTGAAGTAACCCAGACTCAGAAAGACAAACAGGTTTTCCTAATTTCTTGTCTTCTGTATGTGTATATTGGATATTAGACCTTAATCAGGTGAGAATTTTTGTTTTCTTTTTCTGATTTCTTGTGTTCAATTAGTATATTTTGGATATTAGAACTTTATCAGAGGAGAATTTTGGTGTTGTTTAATTTACTGTGTTCGATAAATAAATGTCTGATATTAGACCTGTATCAGATGAGAATTTTTGTTTTATTTAACTAAATATATCCGCTATGTATATTTTGGATATGAGACCATTATCAGATGTGAGTTTTTGTTCTGTTTATCTTATTTCTTGTGTTTAATAAATATATTTTGGATATTGGACCTTTGCTCAGGAGAAATTTTGTTTTTTCTAATTTCTTTTCCATGTGTATATTTTAGATGTTAGAATTTTAACAGATGAGAATTTTTGTTTTGTTTATTTGATTATGTTCAGTATTTAAATATGGGGTATTAGACCTTTATCTGATGAGAATTTTTATGTTATATATCTAATTTACTCCATTCAATATGTCTAATTTGTGTACTAGAACTACCAGTGAGAATTTGGTTGTTTCTACTTTGTTGTATCCATATTTTGGATATCAGAACTTTATCAGTGGACAATTTTTTTTATTTACTTGATATCTTGTATTTAATATGTATATTCTGTATATTAGACTTTTATCAGATGAGAATCTGTGTTTTATGCATCTGACTTCTTCGGTTCAACAGGTATATTTTGTATATTACACCCTTAGCATTTGAGAATTTTTGTTTTATTTATCTGATTTCTTTTGTTTAATATGGATATTTTGGACATCATAGATTTATCATTTGATAATTTTTGTTTTATTAAGTTTCTTATGTTCAGTAATTGTATTTTGGACAATAGACCTTTATCAGGTGAGAAATTTTGTTTTATTTCATCTCCTGTGTTCAATATTGATATTTTTAAAGTTAGACCTTTATAAGTTGAGAATTTTGTTTATTTAAATCT
>NW_023413443.1:0-2074 GCF_903995425.1 Onychomys torridus
GGTAATGGCATAAAAACTGACATGTGGACCAATGGAATCAAATTGAAGACCCTGACATTAACCCGCACACCTATGAACATATAATTTTTGACAAAGAAGCCAAAAATGTACAATGGAAAAAAGAAAGCATCTTCAACAAACAGTGCTGGCATAATGGGATGTCAATGTGTAGAAGGCTCCAAATAGATTCATATCTGTCACTATGCACAAAACTTAAGTCCAAGTGGATCAAAGACCTCAACATAAATCCAGTTGCTCTGAACCTGAAAGAAGAGAAAGTAGGAAGTACTCTTGAATGCAGGCACCAGAGATATCACTTTCTAAATATAACACCAGTAGCACAGACACTGAGAGAAACAATCAATCAATGGGACCTGTTGAAACTGAGAAGCTTTTGTAGAGCAAAGGACAGGGTCAACAAGACAAAGCGACAGACTACAGAATGGGAAATGGTCTTCACCAACCCCACATCTGACAGAGGGCTGATATCCAAAATATATAAAAAACTCAAGAAATTAGACATCAAAATGCCCAACAGTCCAATTAAGAAATGGGCTATAGAACCAAACAGAGAATTCTCCACAGAGGAAGTTCAAATGGCTGAAAGACATTTAAGGAATTGCTCAACATCCCTAATTATCCGGGAAATGGAAATCAGAATGACTCTAAGATACCACCTTACACCTGTCAGAGTGGCTAAGATCAAAAACACAGAAGACAGCTTATGCTGGAGAGGATGTGGTGCAAGGGGAACTCTCCTGCACTGCTGGTGGGAATTCAAGCTTGGACATCCACTTTGGAAATCAATTTGGCGCTTCCTTAGAAAATTGGGAATCCATTTCCCCTAAGACCCAGCTGTAGCACTCTTGGGCATATACCCCAGGAATGCTCAATCATACCACAAGGGCATTTGCTCAGCTATGTTCATATCAGCTTTGTAATAGCCAGAATGTGGAAACAACCTAGATGCCCTTCAACTGAAGAATGGAGAAAGAAAATATGGTACATATACACAATGGAGTACTACTCAGCAGAGAAAATCAAGGACATCATGAGGTTTGCAGGCAAATGGATGGATCTAGAAAAAATCATCCTGAGTGAGGTAACCCAGACTCAGAAGGACAAACATGGTATGTACTCACTCATAGGAGGATACTAGATGTAAAACAAAGATGACTAGACTGCTACACAAATCCAGGGAGGCTACCTAGAAAACGGGTCCCTAGGAAAGACCCAGGGATCACCCAATGACAGAGAAATGGATGAGATCTACATGAACCACCTGGATGACAGTGGGAGTAATGAAGGGCAAGATTTGAGGGAAAGAAAGCTTAGGGGAGCAGGAGATCCCAGCTGGATCAAGAACAGAAAGGGAGAATGAGGGATAACAGACCATGATAAATGAAGACCTCATGAGAACTGAAATAGGCAGAGTGCTCGAGAAGTCCCCAGAAATCCACAATGATATATCCTTTCTAGACTGCTGGCAATGGTCGAGGGAGGGCCTAATCTGACCTAGTCTGGTGATCAGATGGCTAAACACCCTAACAGTCTCATCCAATAACTGATGGAAGTGGATGCAGACATCCTCGGCCAGGCCCCCGGTGGACCTCCAGGTGTCCAACTGTCGAGAAGGAGGAGGGACTGCAAAAGTCTTAATTGTTGAATCCAAGATTGCAGAAAGCACAGGGACAAATAGCCAATTGAATGGAAGCACATGAATTATGAACCAAAGTCTGTGGAGCCCCCAGCTGGATCAGGCCCTCTGTATAAGTGAGACAATTGAATAGCTTGATCTGTTTGGGAGGAGGCTCCTAGGCTGTGGGACCAGGACCTGTCCTTGGTGCATGAGTGGCTGTTTGGAACCTTGGTCTTACACAAGGACACATGCTCAGTCTGGAAGGAGGTACTGGACATGCCTGTAATGTAACCACCAGATTTAAATGAGTCCCCAGTGGTGTCTTGGTCCTGGAGGACATGAGAATGAAGGGGAGGGGCTGGGGGAAGATGGGGGTAGGGGCAGGAGGGGGGAGGAGAGGGGAACCCATGGCTGATGTATAAAATTGAAACACAT
>NW_023413444.1:0-7420 GCF_903995425.1 Onychomys torridus
ACCATTAATTTATATTACTACATGTTCTGTTTTGTGGCTTTACCTGCTACCCATTACATGTTGTTCCTTGGGCTGTTGGCTCACATCTCTACTTTCTTTTCTTCCTGTCTCTCCTGGTTTTTACCACCTGGCTCCACCCTGCCCCTGCCATAGGCCAATGGAGCTTTATTTATCAACCAATCAAAGCAGCACATATTCAAAGAATACATAATATATCCCATACCAACATTTCACATCTGCATACAGCAACCCAGAACACATTGCTTGGATATCAAAAATTCAAAGGTAGGTATTAGGTGGAAATGGCAGGGTGATACATGTTACACTTTATTTCAAATATATTAAATAACTTGTTCATGGAAATTAAAACTTACCTGCATTATACATTCAGATTTAGGTAGTTCTGTAATTGCAGATTTGGAATCTTCAGAGTTCAAATGAGCAAGGTGATCAAACAACTCTCTCTCATTCCATGTTTGTGTGTGTATGAAGTGTGCTTTTTACACATCTAATTAAGCTTTAAATCTCTCTCATTATCTCCCACTGATGCTGTGCACCACTGTCTTCAGGTGCTTCACGGATTTTGTATATATATATATGTGGAATCTGATATTATCTGTCATCAAACTGTGAATAGAACTACATCACTGATTTCAAAAAAAATCATAGGGAAATCAAATGTAAGAACACATGCCAGTAACCTATTCAGGTACAGGTGACTTCTTAGCATGTAAGAGCTTAGCTTCTCTCTCATAGTTTCATCCAGGTCCTAGCTATGAAATCTTTTTGTGGATGGAGATGATGCCATAGTTAATCTTAGGTAAATAAGAAACAATTTTAGCAGGGTTCTAACAAGGAAGATAAGAAAGATGCAATCTGACACTATGAAGTGGACCAAAATTAGTAATATGACAGGAATTTTCTAAAAGGTATCACCAGCAACTCATCTCTAGTCCCAAAACCCTCTGTACATATACCTGTGCTTCCTTCCCCTCTGTGTTTGTGTGTATGTGTGTGTCCCTGTTCACACTATCATATGCTAAGTCATAGGCTATTATTATATTCTAATATACAGACTTACAGTTTTGTTTATGTAATTGGAGATTCTAGCACATACTTGAACCAAATCAAAACTTTATCTGCAACTGAAGTATGTGTCCTATGTGACCATGGAGGCTCTTACTCAGTGAAATATCATATTTCATACACAGGTATTCCACATTTTTTGAATTGGTATTTTGCCTGTGCTTTAGACTGTCATGATAGGTGCCTTTATCGATCAGTTTGAACAACTTTGAGAAAAATTCAGTCTATAAAATTTTTTGGCAAGGGGGATATGTTTTATTCACAGTCATCAGACAGACAATATCAGATTTCACAAATCTACACAAAAGATATGAAGGACCTACAGATGATGGTTCAGACCAGTGATAGAAACTGATGAGGATGATTTTTAAAGCTTAAGCACAAGTAGAAAAAGCACACTTCCCCCCCCCACACACACACACTTCACACACACATATACACTTCACACACACCCAAAGACTTGAACACACTCACTAACTTCAAGTCTGAAGATTACTATTCAGTAGCAATAGAAACACTGAGATCATAATGAATGATATAACATAAAATTTCCATGAACTAGTTATGTAAGATATTAGATTAAAATTTATCACATTATACCAAATTACTACTTTTGAGTGCAAGATATACTGGCAGTGCTTGCTCGGTTGCTATATCCAGATGTGGAATAGAGCCTCTGATAGAGGATTGGGATTGAATGATGTCACCTTCTCAGTGGAAAATGATCATCATTTCCCCTACAAGCTCATGGACAGCATCTGCATAGGGATGGGAGATTATCTGCAGAGGAGTCTGTGCTCTTTACATGTCTCCAACTGCTATTTAAAATGATCAATAATAATTCCAGTCAGGAGATATAGAACTGGCTCCCTGAGATACAATCTAAAAAGACACAATAATGAAACAGAGTTGAGAAAGAGCTCAGCAAGAATCTCATGATTGCTACACCAAGTTGTTCATAGGAATCTGCCTGAGTTTTAATAATATTACTATGTGAGGTTTTAAGATAACGTTGGGAATGCCATAAACATGACATTTCTCTTCCTTTTATTGGAGTCACCAGATCAACGGTTCTTCCTGGCTAGTGAAGACTTGTGTAATCAGAGAGACTCCCAAGGTATTTGTTTGCAATGGGCATAATTGAATATGGTTTCAGAATGATACCTTTATGACATGAGATTCATCACTGGAAGAAAGGAACACTGTTAAATGAATTATGGAACCCTTGCAGCTCTGTGTTTTCGACATACCTTGTGGGAAATAGAAACAATAAAACTTTTGTGACATGAAATGTTAGTGGTGAAATGCATCATGGCTAGAATCATGCTTGAAGAATATAAAGGTATATAAAGCAGTTTAGAGCACAGTTTGATAATAGAAGGAAGAATCTGAAGAACATAATAGAAGGGAAAAAAGATGAAGTAGTAGTAGAAGAAGGAGGAGGAGAAGGAGGAGAGGAGATGGAGAAAAGAAGTAGGAGGAGAAGAAGAAGAAGAAGAAGAAGAAGAAGAAGAAGAAGAAGAAGAAGAAGAAGAACAACAACAACAACAACAACAACAACAACAACAACAACAAGTGGGGAGTTTGGGGGTGGGAAGAAAGATGGAGAAGTAGCAGCAGAGCTCCACTGGGAAGCTCCTTTAGGAGGGCAGAGTAAAGCTCAGCTCTATCAACTCTCTCTAGCATTGCCCAACTATATCCTGAATCTTTAAGCCTACTCTATAGTTTTCACAAAGCTAGAAGTAATAAAAGTAGTACCCTGATAAGAGGTACAACAACAAGAAGCTTGGTACAATTGTCTCATGAACATCAAAGCAGTGACCAACCACTTTGTGACTGAATTGAAGGCCCACATCACAACATGTAACCCATGCCAATCATCATTATATTGGATAAGAATATTTGGTTAGATAGATTTTGAGGAATAATATATCATTCTACTAAATGAGCACACTAATAATTGCCCAAAGAGCTCTAATCTTTTATTGACAGATTACTCTATCCCTCAATCCTCATTAGAAAGTTTGTTTCTTGCAGTCTATTGTATGTAACACAATCATTTCAGGTGCTGAGAATAAGAAACTCTGGAGGACCCAGCTAAAATTGGCACATCCATATCAAACCAATTCCCCTCAATATTCAGGGATCATCACAGAGGAAATATCTGAAAGACTGTAAGAATCCAAAGTTACTATGATTCTAAGTAAACAGGTTTTGACTAAAAGGAACAGAGCACTTGCACATGTGAATTCATGTTAGAGTTGTATGCATAAAAACTGCACATTATCAAGCTAGACAAAATCACAGCAACAGCTGATGTGCTGCTTCTCACTGAAAAACTTTTGGCCAAAGAAGGCTTCTGGGAAACAAATTGTCACATTTCATTAAGGATTAAGCCTTTGAAAGTCTACCCATTTTTCATAGATGCCACTACACTAGACACATAGTAGCATCTTTATATATACACAGCATTTTTATTTCTTTTCTTGGCTTTACTTTTTTAAAGGACCATGTGACAATTACAGGGAATAGTGGTAAGGGAACAGATTTTGAAAGGTGATAATATGGAGTGGACTTGACTAAAGCACATACATGTGTGTAATACTCAAAGAAATATTTAAGTAGTAAATATTCTAAATTAAAAAAAAAAAAAAACTAAGTTGATTCGTGTTGCAAAATTCAGTGAAACCTGAATTAAATGGGACATAGAAACTTCTCTAATTTTCTTCTGAATTTGACTTCAAAGTCTCCTGAACTTTCCATAGGACTCCAGTCAAAATTCACGGATGATGAAAAGTCAGTGATTCTACAAAACACATCTTTGGTTCCATCCTGCCCTGGAACTCCCACTTTGACCAGAGTTGAGTGCCTGGGGTCACACCCAGAGAGGCCCGCACCTGGGTCCCAGCCCAGGGCACAAGCCACTCCAGAGAAGACCTGCCCAACTGGGCCCCAGGTTCTGGCCATAGGGCAGAACTTCCATGCCTACCTGGAAAGTTCCCCTTTTCCAAGACCCCATGGTAAACTCTACAGCCTCCATGCTCTGCCCCACACCCATCTGCCAGAGTCTCAGAGACCAGACCCCACCTCCCAACTACCCCGGAACTCACATCTAGACCAGAGGTGAGTGCCCGGGGTTATAATCAGAGAGGCAACAGGCGCTGGATCCCACCCCTGGGTACCAGCCATTCCGGGAGGACCTGTCCAACTTGGCCCCAGCTTCCAGCCATGTGGAGGGCCCTGTGGGAATTCTCCCCTTTTCCAAGACTAAAGGCAGACCCTGCAGTCTCCACACCTGGCCCCCACACCCATTTGCTCCAGACAACAGCCACTTCCTGATACTTAGAGACTAGACTCCAGCTCCCAGACACCCTGGAACCTCCATCAGGACCAGAGAGACCCTCCAGGGGACACTACAACCTCAATGCCATGCTCTCACACCCATCTACTGGAGACCCCAGCCACTTCTGGAGACTTAGAGACCAGAGTCCAGCATTATATCCTGCCCCAGAACTTCTATCTCTGCAAGAGGAGCTTCCATCTGGACAAGATAAGGAGACCACAGGGACTTCCTGAGACGCAGAGTCCAGCCCCTCCAGTTCCTATCTGGCCAGCAGTTACATCTGGACCAGAGTTCCCATCAGGCCCAGAGCTTCCATCTGGACCAGAGACAGGCTCCTTAAATCTCTCAGCTCTGTCTGGACAAAGTACACTGATAAGACCAAGAACCAATCCACAAGGAGATGGGCAGACTTCAAGGCAGAAGTACATAATACAAAATAAAGAGCAATACAGCTTCACCAGAACCAAGCACTTCTCTAACATCTAGACCTGAACATCACAGAATGGAAGAAGAAGAAGAAAACAACCTTATAAGGAACATCACAAAGAGGCTAGAGCCTTATGTAGAAGAAATCAAAAATAAAGTGGAGGAACAGCCAAACAAAAAATGGGAAGAATGCTATTTAAAACAAAAAAAAAAAAAGAGGAAAGGGCAATTAAAGCAGAAGAAAACAGTAAGACACTGAAAGAAAATCATGAAAAAGCAACAAAACAGACAAGGGAAACAGGCCAAGTCCTGAAGAGGGAAACAGGAAAAATGAAGAAGGAATGCTGGAAGTAGAACATCTGAGTAAACAAACAGGAACTTCAGATATGAGTATAACCAACAAAATTCAAGAGATGGAAGAGAGGATCTCTGGTGTTGAAGATACAGTAGAAGAAATAGACTCATCAGTCAAAGAAAACAATAAAACCAACAAAGTTGTGACCCAAAACGTCCAAGAAATTTGAGACGCCATGAAAAAACCAAACCTACAAATAATAGGGATATAGGAAGGAGAAGAATACCAACTCAAAAGGCACAGAAAATACATTTAACACGATCATAAAAGAAAAATTTTCCACCTTAAAGAAGGAAATGCCTATGAAGATACAAGAAGCCTATAAAACACCAAACAGACTAGACCACCAAAAAAAAGTCCCCTCACCACATCATAATTAAACAACTAAACGTACAGAATAAAGAAAGAATATTAAGGGCAGCAAAGGAAAAAGGCCAAGTGACTCATAAAGGCAAAACCATAAGAATAACAACCAATTTCTCAATGGAGACTTTGAAAGCCAAAAGGACCTGGGCAGATAGAATGCAGATATTAAGAGACCATGGCTGACAACCTAGACTAATATACCCAGCAAAACTTTCAATCATCATAGATTGAGTGAACAAGACCTTCCAAGACAAAACTAGATTTAAACAATACTTATTTGCAAACCCAGCCATACAGAAAGCACTCAAATGAAAATTCCAAGTAAGGAAGGTAGATACATCCATTAAAACACAGGCAATAGATAACACCACAGCAGTAAACACCAAAGAAGAGAAGTATACACACTACCACCAAAAAGTAAAATAATATCAGAAACAAACAATCACTGGTCATTAATATCCCTTAATATCAATGGATATAATTCACTATAAAAAGACACAGACTTAACAGAATAGATACAAAAACAGGACCATTTTCTGCAGCATATAAGAGATATACCTCAAATTCAAATGCAGACACCTGCTAAGAATAAAAGGCTAGGAACAACTTTCCAATCAAATAGGTTCTTAAGAAGCAAAGCTGGTGTAGCCATCCTAATATCCAGGAAAAACAGACCAAACTAAAATCAATCAAAGAGATGATAAAGGACATTACATTACTCATTCGCAGGAAAGATGCACAAGATGAAGTCTCAATTCTGAACATTTATGCCCCAAACACAAGGGCAACCACATATGTAAAAGAAACATTACTAAAGCTTAAATCACATATAAAACCCCACACATTAATAGTGGGAGACTTCAAAACCCTGCTTTCACCTCTGCACAGATCGGCCAAAGTGAAACTTAACAGAGACATAATGGTCTTAACTAATAATATTATGGCTCAAATGGACTTCACCAATAATTACAGAACATCCCACCCAAACAATAAAGAATATACTTTCTTCTCAGCACCCCATGGAACTTTCTCTAAAATCAATGACATACTTGGCCACAAAGCAAATCTTAACAAACACAAAACAATTGGAATAACCTCCTGTGTTCTATCGGAACCATGGTTTAAAGTTAGATTTCAACAACAACAATAAAAATCTACAGAAATCCTACAATCACATGAAAACTGAATAATGCTCAACTGAATTACCAATGTATTAAGGAAGAAAGAAAGAAAGAAATTAAAGTCTTCCTAGATCAATGAAAATGAATACACTACATACCCAAACTTATAGGACACTATGAAAGCAGTGCTAAGAGGGAAATTCATAGCACTAAATGCCCACATAAAGAAGCTGGAGAAATCTCACGCTAGCGACTGGACAGCACACCTGAAATCCCATGAACAGGAAGAAGCAATGTCTCTCAGGAGGAACAGATGCCAGGAAATCATCAAATTGAGTGCTGAAGACAATAAAGTAGAAATAAAGAAAACAATACAAAGGATTAATGAAACAAAGAGTTGGTTCTCTGAGAAGATCAACAAGATAGACAAGCCCTTATCCAAACTAACCAAAAGACACAGAGAGAGCATCCAAATTAAGAAATGAACAGGGGGGTATAACAACAGACAATGGGGAAATCCAGAGAATGATCAGGTCATACTTCAAAAAACTCGACTCCACCAAACTGGAAAATCTAAAAGAAAGGGAAAATTTTCTGGATAGTGTAAATACCTAAGTTAAATCAAGACCAGATAAACCATTTAAATTGTCCAATAACCCCTAAGGAAATAGAATCAATCATTAAAATCTCCCATTGAAATAAAAGCCCAGGACCAGATGGTTT
>NW_023413445.1:0-10128 GCF_903995425.1 Onychomys torridus
CTTGTGTAGGGTCCTTCCAGCTACCAGCTTCAGGCTTGGCTTTGAAGAGAATCTGTCTCCAGTAGTTTTCTTTGCTGTGTAGTGCGAGTTTTGCTGCAGGGAGCTGAACAGAGAGCATGGCCAAGCTGGAAAACCACAATATGGTGAGTGAGTGGCTGCCATCCCTGCAGACTCAATGGAGTGCTCAATTGAGTCATGGGAGTCAGTGTGTTGTGTCCTTCCTTTGCTGGGTAGAAACAAGAGTTCTGCTTATTCTTGCTTTGTCCTGCATTGTCCAGCAAGGTCCTGGTCATCCTGCATGCTCTAATGTAGATATTTGTTGTCCTGCATGGTTCTCCATAGTCTTTGCAATTCTTGGGTTTGTTTGGCTGCCTCTGAATACATTCACTCTGCTGGCTGCATCTGTCAGAGTATTGGGAGCAGGACTATCCTTTGAAATGTCCTTGTTGACATCACTGTGAAATGCTGGCACCATGCACGTGGTGTGGTGTTTCTACAGAACACAGATTTCCAAAGACAAAGAGGCCTGGTTTCTCCCTTATATTCCAGAAGTTCTACACTTTGAACATTAAACATTAGGATTTACAATCTAGAGGTTGGGGATTTGGCTCAGTGGTAGAGGATCCTGGGTTGTATCCTCAGCTCCAATAGAAGAAAAAAAAAGAAAAGAAAAAGATTTAGAATCTAACTAGAATGAATTTTGGGAGCTTGTAAACAGTATTTGCTGTGTAAAGTTGCCCTCCAATGCTAAACTGTGATGTAGAATAGTAGAATTGATGGAAATAGAATTGATGGTACATGATCTTCACAGTTCTTAGGATACATTAATTTACAATGCAGCATTCAGGTAAGATAGAACTGCATTACAAATACCTCAAAGATATGTAGTATGCTAACCATGCCTGTTAGAGATTGGTATGATAAGATGAAAGTGTTTGTTCCCCAAGATTAACCAGCTGCATTCCATAACATGGGAGACAACCCTGGTTTACAACCAGTAGAAAAGCCCATCCTTCCATTAAAAAACTGGCCTCTAACATGCTGTTCAAGAGACCATTACAAAGTCACACCCAATATTAAGTCCTGGTATGCAATGGAAATACATTAATTCTAGAACAGGGGCATTTCTGGTTTTTTTGAAAAGCAGTTTTAAGTCAAGTTCTCCTACATGCATTGAGGTAGACTTCAACTCTGTCTGTAGCCCCACAGAGTATTGTCTTTATTATCTCCTGACTCACCATGCTAAATTTTGGTTTACAAGTTCACACCTTAACAGAGTTCTTAAATTACCAGTTTGAACCACATAGTGAATTGACCATTGCACAACAGAGAAAGGAAATCCTTGTGAAAAATGGCTTCTTCCTTCAGACCAGGAGAATGTAGCATGAATCTTAAAGAGTCTTATTAATAAAATCAAACCTGAGGCCAGTTATTTGGGTAAATGTTGGAAGGTCAGAGAAAGAGAAGAAGACACAGCTACCTCACCTTGCCAGTTTCTCAGGTGATCCTGTTTCCTCAGACTGGATATCTCTGTGACATCATCCACATGAATCTCAGCTGCACTGTGCTGCTCCAAAGCCTAAAAGCTTAACCAGCCAAATGCTGCTATTTTCTGGTATTCAGGCCTCATATAATCTTTCCACCCTAGGATTAAAGTCTAAATTTCTGAGATTAAAGGTGTGTGTCACCATTCCTGGCTGTTTCTAATGTGCCCTTGAACTCAGAGATCCTGAGGTATTTCTGTCTTTGAAATGCTTGGATTAAAGGCATATGCTACCACTGCCAATCTTCATGTTTAGTATTGTGGCTGTCTTGTTCACTGACCCCAGACAAGTTTATTTTGGGGAACACACAATATTTCAGGGAACACAATACCACCACAGGAGAAAGAGTGGAATTGGCCTGCAGACAGGCATGGGGCCTGCAGACAGGGAGATGGGCCACTGTGTACACTGCAAGTGGCATTACACTAGGCAATAGCTTGATCATAGACTGCAGTTGAGTGCAGTGAGCTGCAGGGTCTCCATTACAAAGAAGATGGGTCAGAGTGAGTGACTTTCTCTGTAATTTCCCTGCATGTATTATTTCCTTCCATGTGGATGAAGACACACTATTGGCTGATGTACAGTTTATGGAGAATAGCTTGAACTACTAAGTATTCTGTTACCAAATAGCAAACACTCCTATGCAGATATGTTCAATCCTGATTGATACAGTAAAATCAGCTGTGAAGTTTGAGATACAGGCTATTTTCTGTAACACCATGAGTTAACTTACAGCACTCCATGGCTAACATTTTACATAGGACAAAATCATAAAGTCTCTTATTAATGGTATTTACTCTACCATGGAGGTGCCTACTCCATTTCAAAGTCAGTATATCTACATATGCTTTTAATTGTTTTTATCATTTTAAAACATTAATTATTGATATCATTTTTAATATTCATTTTCTTTTAATGCAATACTAATATATTTTTCCATGTTTCCCAGTTTATGAATTTTATTTATGGCTGGTGAGTTTGTTCAGAGGTTAAGAGAACTAATAGTTCTTTCGGAGGTCCTGGGTTCAATTCCCAGCAGCCACATTGTGGCTCACAACCACCTAATGAGATCTGGTGCCCTCTTCTGGTGAGCAGGCATACATGCAGATAGAATACTGTATATACAATAAAGAAATAAACCTTAAAACAACAGAAAAAAGTATTCCATTTTTCAACTCCTGTTTGTTTATGTATTTAATTACATCATTTTATAGCAGTGCTTCTCAGCCTTGAGGGTCATGGCTCCCTTTGCGGGATCAAATGACCCTATCACAGGACTGGCCAAAGACACTCAGGAAGTGCAGATATTTATATTATAATTCATAACAAAAAAAATAGATTTGTGAAGTAAAAGTGAATATAATTTTATACTTGGTGTTCACCACATCATAAGAAACTATTAAAGAGTCTCAGCATTAGGAAGGTTGTGAACCACGGGTTCAGGTCAATATCTCCTGTAGCAAACATTATAAAATTAAGAATTGCCTTGAACACCTAATTCTGTCTCTGTCTCCCTGCACTGGAGAGATAATCCTTTAGGGCATCTCTTGGTGCTACTGTGCCCTGTGCTTAAAGTCATTGGGAAACTACAACAATCTGATCCAGGGAGGATGACAAAGGGCATGGACCCATCAGGAATGAAGATATAGGTCACTCCTCCAGGAAAAGAACCAGAAGTGCTATAGTGCTTGCAGAGGGTGGAAGAAATACAGAATGGGTGGTAGAGGAAGATAGTTCTAAATACCATCTAAGGCAATGTGCCTAGTTGCAGAAATAAGGATTATAACTGAAATGAGTGCTTGTGTTGTATTTTGATAATAATGCCTTTGTACAGAAAATTATGTTCTTTTAGGATACTTATAATACATAGCAAGTTCAGTTAAGAGAATATCATGGCCAGGTGGTAGTGGTGCATGCCTTTGATTCCAGCACTTGGGAGGCTGAGCCAGGTGAATCTCAGTGAGTTTGAGGCCAGGCTGTTCTACAGAGTGAGAACCAGTCCAGGCATCACAACTATACAGAGAAACCCTGTCTCAACAAAACCACAAAAGGAAAACTAAACCAACCAACCAACCAAAGAAACAAACACAAAATCCAGAGACCACCAAGGAGCCAATATCTGATGTAAGCACATTAGTGTACTTGTATTATCAGGCTTGAACCTGGGTTACCACACTTCTGATGATGGGAAATGTGGCAGCAGCAGTGATCCCAGGGTAGAGAGGTTTTTCTAGGGAAAAACAAAAATTTGGGAATTACATGCTTTGGCAACTTGGGATTGGGTAGAAGAGATATCGGGCAAGGTGATATTTTGAAACAATTGATCTACATGTTGAGCATGAAACCATATTTGAAATCATTGTGTTGTACTTTTTGGTGGGGAACCACAACAGGCTGATCAGGATTATCAGGGCTACTCATTAGGATTATCTAGATACCTCCAAGGGCCATAAATCACAGACAGAATGTCTACAGAATTAAACTGCCCTGTATCTGTTCAAATTGTCATGGCACATTCCTCAGGTCCTTCCTGGAACTGAGTACAGTAGGTGGTCTAAGCTGGTGGCCCTGCCCTAAGATGGAGTTTGTATTGCCATCACAGTTATCATATGTAAGTTTGAGATACTACAGTTGTTCACAAGAGTCATTGCTACTATTCTAAATATATAATGCATTTCCAATTTTATGTGTGATAGTTATGCTTTCTTTAGGATTAATTATGACCTGGTTATTGTTTTTTCATTTGGAAATTAATCATAACATGAGGAGATATAAGAATATGATCACTATTCTTGGTTGTCAACTCAATTGACTATATCTGCAATTAACTATAGTCCAGAAATGCAGGGCACAATTGGATCTGGACCTTGAGACAAGAAGACAGCAATGCCTTTGATCCAGATCCTAAGGCTAGATAACATACACGCTTAGTCCAGAATTTGAGGCGGAAAGACACACCTTTAAACTGGGTCACACCTTCTGCTGGAAGGACAAGAAAAAAAGGAAAGATATGTATTAATTCTTTGTCTTTTTTACTTCACCTTGACAGCACATCCATTCTTAAACTGGCATTGAAGCCTACTTCCTTAGGAGTCCAGCATATAAAAAAACCCTGAGACACTCAGATTCATGTGATTGAGCACCTACTAGAATTATCTACCTTCCATTTATACCTTGCAATTTTTGAGCTGCAGCTAGTAAGGCATTCCAATTAATTCATATATGAATATGTATGTATGTGTTTGTATGTACATATATGTGTACACATATATATGCACACAGATATTGAGAGAATGACACATGGATCAGCAGCAGGGAGAAAGAGAGAGAGACAGAGAGACAGAGAGAGAGATTCATTCCATAAGTTCTGTGCCTCTGGAGAACCCTGACTTATGCACAGGGGTTCCCGGTCAAATAAATTTCTATACTTTTAAATTCTAATTTTCAATTTGTACTGTACACATTTGAAATACTCTTAGCCTTACATAATTTTACTACTTTCTACCATCACTCCATGGGTTTAAAGACTGAATTTCTGGGATTAATGGTGAGTGTCACCATGCCTGGCTGTTTCCAATGTGCTCTGGAACTCAGAGATCCAGAAGTATTTCTGTCTCTGAAATGCTAGGATTAAAGGCATGTGCTACCACTGCCTATCATCATGTTTAATATTGTGGCCATGCTATTCTCTGACTCCAGATAGGTTTTTTTCGGGGAACACACAATATTTTGGGGAACACAATACCACAACAGGATAAAGAGTGGAATTGGCCTGCAGACAGTGGTGAGGCCTGCAGACAGGGAGATGGGCCACTGTGTATAATGCAGGGGGCATTAGATTAGGCAATAGCTTGATCATAGACTGCAGTTGTGTGCAGTCCTTACAAAGAACTGATGGGGCAGAGTGCGTGACTTTCTCTGTAATTTCCCAACATGTATTAATTCCTTCAATGATGATGAAGACAGACAGTGTTGGCTGATGTACAGTTTATGGAGGATAGCTTGAACTACTAAGTATTCAGTTTCCAACTATCATACACTCCTATGCAGATATACTTAATCCTGGTTGATACAGTAAAATCAGCTGAGAGGTGTGAGATACAGGGTATTTTCTGTAAATCCATGTGTTAACTTACAGCACTCCATGGTTAACATTTTACATGGGACAAAATCATACAGTCTCTTATTAATGGTATTCAATCTACCATGGAGGTAGCTACTCCATTTCAAAGTCAGTATATCTACATATGTTTTAATTGTTTTTATCATTTTAAAATATCAATTATTGATAGCATTTTAATATTCATTTTCTTTTAATGCACTACTAATATATTTTTCTATGTTTCCCAGTTTAAAAATTTATTTCTGGCTGGAGAGATTGCTCAGAGTTTAAGAGAACTAGTAGTTCTTCTAGAGGTCCCAGGTTCAATTCCCAGTAGCCACATAGTGGCTCACAACCACCTAGTGAGATCTGGTGCCCTCTTCTGGTGTACTGGCATACATGCAGAGAGAATACTGTATATAAAATAAATAAATAAATCTTAAAACAAGAGAAAATTATTCCATTTTTCAACTGCTGTTTGTTTATGTATTAATTTATATCATTTTAGCAGTGCTTCTCAACCTTGAAGGTCATGTCTCCCTCTGGGGCATCAAATGACCCTATCACAGGACTTGCCAAAGACTGTCAGGAAGTGCAGATATTTATATTATAATTCATAACAGGAACAAAAATAGAGTTATGAAGTAACAGTGAATATAATTTTATACTTGGGGTTTACCACATCATAAGAAACTGTATTAAAGGGTCTCAGCATTAAGAAGGTTGTGAACCACTGGTTCAGGTCAATGTCTCCTGTAGCTCAGGTTTGCCTCACATTATATAATTGAGAATTGTGTTGAACACCTAATTCTGTCTCGGTCTCCCAGTGCTGGAAAAATAGTCCTGCAACTCCTTCCAGGATGGGCCTTGACTGGTCTGCAGGAAGGAAAAATAGAGCAGTGAATGAGTATCCTCAAATTTCTCAAGATTGTATTGTGAATTTACAAATGAAGTTGGACTGGTATAAGAATTGAGTTCACTGACCAGCTGTCAAGCAGGTGTAGTCACAGCAGAGGGAGGGATGAGCAAGAAAGAGGTTGAAAACTTGAGTGCTGTGATAGTAGTTGACCTTAGCAGTGAGTAGTGAGGTAACCAATGTTACTGATCAATAAATGTTCTGACCAGCCATTTCTTGCATTATTGGACCAGATAATCAAGAATCAGGATAAAGAACTGAATGTTTGTGAAACCAAATTAGAGTGGTTACACCAGTTGAACCTAAGTAGTGGAACTGGATAAAAATGGTGTGCCCCTGCCTAACATGCCTGTACTTCCCAAGTTTAAGTTGTATACCTCAAGATAAGTGCTGTGAATAGTACTTTGTGTGCTCTGTTACAAATCGCTAGTCCCTGGAGCACATGGTCATAGAACCTGTTTAAACTTTTTAACAGAATTATATGGGATAATATTTACATTATTATCACTATGTCTTCCCTGTCTCCAACCCCTCCTGTAGACCCTTCATTGTGTTCTACTCCATTGCCTCTTTTTGTTTAACAAGTTACTGTTTGAATGTGACCTCTGTTTGGTGCAAGACATCCCAGCTATGAAGCAAAAGGTTGTCTGCACTGGACATTGACTGTGTAAAGGAATGTGCACACATAGGACCCTTTTCCTTGGAAGAGGAAGAGGAAGTGCTCTGGGAGATTGGAGGATATTACTAAATTACCAAATTCCCTGGTTAGTGTCCTGTCAAACCATAGTGTGGAAGGACCTACCTGGGAGGATATTTTTATCTCTTCTCACACAGTAGGGAAACTGTTAATGTCCTGATTGAAGCCCAGCTGAGATGTCCTAGTTGATGATGGACTCTGAGGTGGGTTAGCAATCAAGAGCACCAGCAGGAGGGAACTTCCAGGTTCTTTCCTGGATTCTCCTCTGCTTTTGCTGTAGGGAGTTGTAAGATAGACCATAAGCCATGCCATGGTTAATTTAGCATATTCAGAACAGGTCTGCTGAGCTGTAATTTCTGCGGGGACTTGGATGGACCATGAGCCAGACTGTGTTCTGTTCATCCATATGGTGACTTGGGAAGTAGTCCTTGTCCTCTGAGCCTCCCTGAGTATGGGAATACTCTACAGGAGGATATGATGCTTGAAATATCACTGTCAAGTTGCACACTCAGGCACACCTGTGGTGCGTAGTAGAACGGCGGTTTGGAAAACTTCTAGTTTCTAGTAGTTCTGAACATTGCACTCTGCTTTCATGTTTGTGTTATAAATGTTATAAATAATTTAGAAACTGGTAGTAAAGATGGTGATGTGGTTCATCTTTCAGCAATATGTGATTTGAATGCTACTGACTTTCTGCTACCAACAGCCACAATGTTGTTATATTGGTGACGTTTAGTTTTAGAGGACAAATTAAATTTCTAATATGCAGAGATTTCTTATGTGTGTATAGTGTTGGGTGTGTAGAAAGGGCAGAATCCATGTTTTGTTCCATAAACCATGTGAGAGGAAGCATTCATAACTATTAAGCAGTCTCTGTATCATGATTTGAGGAGCTGGTTGGTGGCTCAAAAGAAAGTTTGCTGCTTGCCCTCACTTACTCTGTCTTAAACTAGTTGTTTACCTTTTGCTATTACTATTGCATATATATTTATATGTCTATGCACATGAGTAAATATGAGATACTGAGTCCATTTGGTAATTCTTCTCTTTATATGATTTCATGGTAGACCACTTTATTTTTTCCTTAGGAGTCCAGCATAAAAAAAAAAAAAAAAAAAAAAAAACTAAGTCACCAAGCCTCGTGGGATTGAGCAGCTACTAGATTTGTGAACCTTTGATTTATACCTTGCAATTTTTGAGCTGCAGCTAGTAAGGCATTCCAAGTAATTCATATATGAATATGTATGTGTGTGTTGGCATGTACATATAAATGTATACATATATATGCACACGGAGATATCAGTAGAATGACACATGGATAGATAGGAAGGAGAGAGAGAGAGAGAGAGAGAGAGAGAGAAAGAGAGAGAGAGAGGAGAGAGAGAGAGAGAGAGAGAGAAATTCATTCCATAAGTTCTGTGTCTCTGGAGAACCCTGACTTATACACTAGGGTTCCCAGTCAATTAAATTTAAATACTTTTAAATTCTAATTTTCAATTTATACTCTACACATGTGAAATACTTTAGCAAATACTTCAATACCACATCATAAGCATTTGCAGAAAATACCTTTATGTTTTGTAAAGCTAAAGAACATGGGAACAGTGAAACATAGTGTTGGCTGTTATTTCCGTTGAAAAATTTATGAAAATGTATGCGCTCTTAGATACATGGCAAGATTAGGTAATTTGTTTGGATCAAGTTGATAGGTTCCTGTAAGTTAGTGGAATGCTAGTTATTTGTTCAATCTAGTAGGTATTCATTTTTTAATCTATTCAAATTCAAATATTAAGTATACTGATACTTAAAAGGGAAACACAAATTTCAATGCTCCAATCACCAAGGAAGGAGAAAGTAAACTGTTAGTATATATGCGGCGCTAGAAACATGTCCCGAACACGACAGAACCACGGGAGAGTTTTATTAAAGAGGATAGAGGTGACAGGCCTGGGTGAAACACACGTGGGGAGAGAGAGACAGAGAGAGACTGAGAGCCTCGCGCAAGATGGTGCCGGCTTTTTAAAGGTTGGGCCGCACATGCGTACAGGGACTCCTGTGGGTACTCCCACGCATGCGTGTAGATTACATGGCTGCGCGCGCGCTTTACGCAACCACGTAAGGCCACAGAGTCCCGGTCCCGCGAGATGTCTGACCCGGAGATGGCTATTCTACACCGGAAATAGTTAGGCGGTCCGCTGGGCAAGCCCAACCGTGTAATTGTCTATCATTCCCGACTCTCATGTTTTTTAAAAAGAAAAACAATGTGGATAGATGGGTATGGCCCAAAAGAGAAGAGATCTCCAGAGGACACCAGGATCCACTGCCTTGTCACCAATTCCAGAGGAATTTCCCAACTAGGGCCACATAGAGCCGGAGGCAAAAGGGACCGTAAAAATATCCAGGCGGTAAGGATATAACAGTTTGTCACTGTTCAATACTCAGTAACTGATCACCTGTGTTTCCAAAACGCTAACTAGCAAAACAAACAGGTGCCTTAAATAAACCACCTCAAATGAGGCTTGTCTCAGGTAAAAAATTAAGCAGAGTACTTAAACATCACAGCCACCCTTAACATGTCTCCAACCAGACCAGATCTACCTCAAATAAATGTCAACTCCAAAAACAAAATAATAATGAATCTTTTGTCTAAGCTTTTATGTCACCAGTTTTTGTCAGATAGAAGGTTCCCAGCCACCCATGGAGGACGGACAGCTGCAGGATCTCATCCTAGGATCAGCCACACCTTGGAGAATGGACACAGCTACAGGATTTCATCCCAGAACTTCAGGAGACGGCTTCCCCATCTCTCCCCAAAACCAATCAACGTCCACCATTCAGCCTGAAGCAGTCTTTGGAGAGAAACGGCGTC
>NW_023413446.1:0-22320 GCF_903995425.1 Onychomys torridus
TCAGATAAAGATTCATGTTATAGTGTATCATTAGGATCTGTATTTGTCTTAGAAGGAGATAGGCATTATGAAATGGAAGCATTGCTTTTATGAAAAGTCTCAGTTACATCTTTAAAAATAAACTATTTGTATGTTGCAAAGTTTCTGAAATACACTGGCGTGGCCATTCCATAGGAAAATCTGAAGTTGCACTCACAATACTTTTGCTTTCTGCATCAGATGTGGATCAGTGTATGAAGTGTCCAGAGGAACAGTATGCCAATGCAGAGCAGAACCACTGCCTGTACAAAGATGTGACCTTTCTGGGCTTTGATGACCCTTTGGGGATGACTCTGTCCTGCATGGCCTTGTGTTTGGTTGCATTCACAGTTCTGGTTCTTGGGATCTTTGTGAAGCACCAAGATACTCCCATTGTGAAGGCCAATAACCTCACTCTCAGCTACATCCTGCTCATCTCCCTCATCTTCTGTTTTCCTCTGTTCCTTGCTCTTCATTGGCCATCCCAACTCAATCACCTGCATCCTGCAGCAAATAACATATGGAGTTGTATTTACTGTGGCTGTTTCCACTGTGTTGGCCAAGACTATTACTGTGGTTTTGGCCTTCAAAGTCACTACTCCTGGGAGAAGGGTGAAGTGGCTCCTGGTATCAGGGGCACCAACCTACATCATTTCCATCTGCACTGTCATCCAAATTATTCTGTGTGCAATCTGGCTGGGAACTTCTCCTCCCTCTGTTGACATTGATGCACACTCTGAGCATGGCCACATCATTATTGTGTGCAAGAAGGGCTCAGTAACTGCTTTCTACTCTGTCTTAGGATACCTGGCTCTCTGGCCCTGGGGAGCTTCACTGTGGCTTTCTTGGCCAGGAATCTCCCTGACACATTCAATGAAGCCAAATTCTTGACATTCAGCATGCTGTTGTTCTGCAGTGTCTGGGTCACTTTTCTCCCTGTCTACCACAGCACTAAGGGCAAGGTCATGGTGGCTGTGGAGGTCTTCTCCATCTTAGCCTCCAGTGCTGGCTTGCTGGGATGTGTCTTTGTCCCCAAGTGCTACATCATTTTGCTAAGACCAGAGAGAAATTCTCTTCAAAAGTTAAGGGAGAAAACATTTTCCAGAACTCAAATTTCATAAAATTTTACTGACAAATGTAATGTTGGTTTAGAACCATCAATTAGAATAAAATGCAAGGTTATTCACTCCTACTGACTCTCACTGTTTCTTCAAACTATGTTGTTTGTCAGTTTCATGTATGCTACTTCTATCTCCTATAACCTTCCACTCAGCCACCTGTTTTTGCAGGACTTGACATTTAGACCTTAGTGATGAGTGGAAATGTTATTTTTTTCTGTAATATGTAATAAGATTTAAGATTAACTCAGAGGTTTCCTTTTGCTATCTTAGTGAATGTAAGACTTTGACAGCAATTGATTATTGGAGAAACTGAAGGAATTTTGTGACCTCATGTTTGCAGATGAAGGCAAACAATGCTTCCCCTAATAGGGAGAAACTACAGAATCCTGATGCATCCTTGGAGTTTGAGAAGTAGAACTTAGGAGCGAGAGAGATGTTTCAAGAAACAGATATTGCAGAATATTGCAGAATCTGGAGAGACGTCTCAGTAGACAAAATCATGTAGTGCTCTTGTAAAGTGGCAGAGATCAATACACAGACTTCATAAAATGTAGTCCTCACACACCTGTAACAGTAGCTTCAAGGGATCAATGTCTTCCTTGGGCCTCCACGGACTCTCTCTCTCTCTCTCTCTCTCTCTCTCTCTCTCTCTCTCTCTCTCACACACACACACACACACACACACACACACACACACACACACACACACACAAACACACACCAGAATCCAAAACCTTTCTGTCTATTACTAATAACATAAACAGATTTCTATGGGATAATAATAAAATAAATATACTAACATAAAAGGAAAACAACACATTACATGGAACAAAACAAAACAACAGAAGGAAAGGAGCCCAAGAATAGTCAGATAAATCAGAGACCCACTTGCTTGCACATTCTCAGGCCATTAATACTGTTAAGTGGTAGCTATTCTACTTACACAAAGAAACCAATAGGGTAAAATGAGAGAAGAAAAAGATGAGAAGACAAAACAAAACAAGACTAAACAACAAAAACAAGATTAGAAACATCAAAAAACAAACAAGAAATTAAAACACCCTGACGTGATATTGTAAGCTAAGAAATATCCAAAGAAGCCACTGAGTTCATTTTCTGTTGCCATCCCAGTTGCACATGCATTCTACCCTTTAGCATGGTTGGTATTCCCAGGAAGACTCCCTTGGAGCGATCTAAACTTGCATTAGCAGCTGACTATCCACTGGATATTGCTTCCGGGTTTGGAATGAGGCATGTGTCCACTTCTCCTTTCAGTTCAAGTACCCTGCACTGGATAGTGTTTTGTCAGTCTGACACAAGCTAAAGTCATCTGAGAAGAGGGAACCTCAATTAATAAAGTGTTTTAAATGTGGTGGAGGTGGTGAACACCTTTAATCCCAGCACTTGCGATGCATAGGCTTGCAGATGTCTGTAAGTTTGAGGCCAGCCTTTTCCTCAGACTTAGTTACAGGATAGCCAAGGTTACATAAAAAACACTGTCTTAAACCCCACCAGAGCCCTAGAAAGAAACTGTCTCCATGAGATACAGCTATAGGGCATTTTCTTAATCAGTGATTGACTGGGAGGGCTGAGATCAAAGTGGGTGGTGACATTCCTAGGCTGGTGGTCCTGAGTTCTATAAGGAAGCAGGCTGAGCAAGGCAGTAAACATCTCCTCTCCATGGCCTCTGCCTCAGTTCCAGTTGATTTTGGTCCTGGCTTCCTGCAATGATGGACTCAAATGTGAAAGTGTTTGCAAAATTAGCGCTTTCCTCTCTAACATTGTTTTTGGCTATGTTGTTTTATTGTATCAATGGAAACTCTAATTAAGACAAGTTGGTACCAGGAGTGGGGTCTTGTTTTGACAGACCTGACCATGTTGTTTTGTAGGAGTACTATGGAGGGACTTTAAAACATTATATAAGAAAATCATTTGAGTATTTATGGAACAACAAGCTCTTCTCTAGTAGCTTAGAATATCATAATGTTGAGGACAATGCAGAAGATGGGAACATGGCTTGTGAAGTTTCAGAGGGAAGTGTAAAGACTCTTTTGGGGCCATTTGATATTCTGAATTGAGATTCTGTGTCCCTGGTTAGCTGGGGCTGAATAATCATCTACAATTAACAAAATATCTGAACTACTACAGTGGAACCTTTGTTTTACTGAGATACTGGATACTGGTTGGCTGGAGTTGAGAAATTAGTGGTGATTATGAATAGCCCACAATGGACGTGGTGCATGCTGTTAATCCAAGTGCTTAGGAAGCAGAGCCATTTGGATCTCTGTGATTTCAGCGCCAACCTGGGCTATAGAGTGAGTTCTAGGACAGGCACAAAAACTACCCTAAGAAACCCTGTCTTGAAAGAAACAAAACAACAACAACAACAACAAAAGAGGAGCACAGCATTGTTGACTTGAAATCTTCCATAAAATGGTTCCTGAGAGCACATGGATTCTGTGTCCCAGAGGCAGTAGTATTTCATGCTGGCAGTCACATTTGTTGGTGTGAGGGTCAACCAGGTTTTGACCTGGTTTTGAAGGCCTGAGTTGGTCATGGATTCTAGATGAGGATTGGCACTGTGAGAAGCCAGGAGATGCCATTGCTGAAGGTGTAAGTACACTAGCACCTGAAGGTACAAAATTAAAGGAGTCATACTGATAATTTGAGACTTGGAACCATGAAGAGAGTTCATGAGAGGCATCGATCAAAGTGCAGCCAAGTTGTAGCATAAGACCCAGCATTGTGGTTGATGTCAGCACTGTGGGATGACTGACAGGAACAGCAGCAGCTATAGAGTGGAGCCATCCTGAGCCTGGAAGGCAAGCTGTGTGTGTCTCAGAGGATGGATCTGAAGAAGTGCCCCAAGCCCTTTGGAGGCCCACATGATAGTAACTGCATCCAGACATTGGAAATCGAACTGTTATACAGTTGAAGAGTGGATTTTATTTATCTGGGAGAGGCTTTGCCTTGTGCCTTTCCCTCTTAAAGTAAAGAATTATTTAACCTAATTTTTATTTTTTTAGGAGCCCACACTTGAGAGATTTCAAACTTTTAAAAGCAATTTTTGGGTTTGAAGAGATCTGGATATCTTCATCTTTGCCCTCCCCCTCTGTCCTTGTTCCAGCTTGACCCTCCCATTTCCCTATGTTCTTATCCCCCACTCCTCACCCTCTGCCAACCCCCAGTCCACTTATTTATATCTCATCCACTTCTCCTTCACAGGATCATCCATGTGACCCTCGTAGGGTCTTTTCCTCTTAGCTAGCCTCTCGGGAGTTGTGGGTTACACGATGGCCTTCCCTTCCCTCCCATTTATTTTCTACTTATAAGTGAGTACATACTATGTTTGTCTTTCTGAGTCTGGGTTACCTCATTCAAGATGATATTGTCTAGATCCGTCCATTTGCCTGCAAATTTTATGATATCATTGATTTTACTGCCGAGTAGTACTCCATTTTGTATATGTGCCATAATTTGTTTATCCACTCTTCAGTTGAGGGACATCTAGGTTGTTGTCAGGTTCTTGCTATTGCTAATAATGCTGATATTAACATAGTTGAGCATGTGTTCTTGTGGTAAGGTTGAGCATTACTTGGGTATAGGAAATTCCATACCTATTCACATTTACTTCTGACCCATTCCTCTCTACAGTTCTTAGCAACCACTCATCTACTTTCTGTCTGCAGATGTGTCTATTCTGGATATTTCATATAAACACAATCATAAAATGCTATTATATATAGGGCTTCTGTCACTTAGCACAATATTTTCATAGTGTACTCATATAACACTACATCTTTTTTATAGCTCAATTATGGTCTCTTGTATGGATTTACTGCATTGTATTTATTTTTTACCAGTTGATTGACACTTGTGTTGATTTTAAATTTCTGATTTATTTTGTTTTGTGATGCTATAAACATTCATAGAAAAGTTCATTTATAACCAACAGACTTGGACTCTCTTTAGTGCGTGAATAGAAGTAGAGTTGGTTGGTGTGTTACATGTTCATTTTATGTTTAAGCTGTTGTTCATGGACAGTCAATATCATTTCCACATTGGTTATAAAATTTTACATCCCCATCAATATGCATGAGTTCCAATTTACACCCTCATCCACGCTTTTTATTATCTATTCGTTTTATTAGTTATCCTATTAGAAGTGAAACAAAGAAAAGGGCCTGTATATGATAAAGGGATGCATTTTTCTGTTTTTTTGAGACAGGGTTTCTCTGTGTAGTACTGGCTGGCCTAGAACTCACTCTGTAGATCTGACTGGCTTTGAAATCACAGAGATCCACTGTTTCTGTTTCCTAAGTGCTGGCAGTAAATGTGTGTGCCACCAATGCCCAAGAGGACTGAATTTTTAAAAAAAGAATTATTTATTACGTATAGTGTTCTACATGCATGTATTTATAAACACCAGAATAAGGTACCAGCTCTCATTATAGCTGGTTGTGAGCCAATGTGCAATTGCTGAGAGTTGAACTCAGGACCTCTGGAAAATCTGCCAGTACTCTTAAGCTCTGAGTGAAATTTTAGTGTGTCCATTGTGGGACTTTTATAACTACGGGGTATTTAAAGTTACTTATGTTTTCAAAAATATTTATTTTTATTGTGTGTGCATTGGTATTTTGCCTGAGTGTATATCTGTGTCAGGGTATTGGATTCCATGGAAATAAAGTTACCAACGGGTGTGAGCTGCCATGTTGGTGCTGGGACTTGAACTTGGGTTCTCAGGAAGAGTAACCAGTGGGAGTAATTACATCTGTTTATTGACACAGGGCACTATAATTCATAGAGAGGCTCTAGGTATTGACTGCAAATTGGTTGTTCTTATTGACATTTGGTGTCGTGATATAAAATGAGTTCCTAAGTTTGCAATTGCTTAGTATGTAGGTCATTATGCAGGGATCTGGTACGGTATAATCTTGATTAAAAGTTACATTGACTGTGAATAAAGTGAATTTCTTCAGAATAAAAACATATAAGCAAAGAACTCATGAAAAATTATAGAAATGTCTCAATGACTTCAGAAACAAAACAGTATATTGACACAAATTTGTTGTACTGAATGTCAAATTTACAAAATGTTTAAGAATATTTACATGTATGACTCTTGAATCTGTTCACCAGCATACATAATTGATAAAGGAAATAAATATTCTTGGAATCCAGTTGTCAAGTTAATAAAATATGTGAATGAACCAAGTGGAAGAACTCACAAATTATAATTTTATTGGCAAATGAAATCAATAACCCAAAAAGTAATAGTGAATGCAAGAAGCAGACACAAAACGCAAGATATAACCCAACATGAACAAAAGGATGGACACAGAATTCATTTAGCCTAATATGATTACTTAAAGAAATAGTAGCCTATGGGATCAAATGCCAAATTATGAGTTCATATGTGAGTATTCAGATAGTGAAGTACAATCATGCTTTAAATCTCTTTAATTTAAGACACTTGGGGGCTATGTTTTAATGTTTCTTACTTCTAGCATTTGTTGTGTCCCTAATGTGATGAAGAGAGTTCCTTTCTGGCCTTAATAGTATGATGTAGCACTTGCGGCCAAAGATGTTGCCTAAGAGTGATGTACTAGAGGCCAAGATAGAGAAGACTTCCATAGCCACCATTACCTTCTTCTTGGTGCTGTGTTAGACAGGGAGGAAGCTGACCCAGACACTGTAGAACACCAGCATGCTGAAAGCCAGCAACTTGGCTTCATTGAATGTGTCAGGCAGATTCCTGGACAAAAAAGCCATAAGGTAGCTGCCTAGAGCCAGTGTTCCCAGGTATCCCAGGATGCAGTAGAAGGCAATAGCTGAACCTTTGTTGCAAAGGATGATGATGTGTCCATGTTCTGAATGAGCATCTTTGTCAATAAATGGAGGAGAGGTTCCCAGCCAAATTCCACAGAGAATAACTTGCAGCATGGTACAGATGGGAATGAAGAAATTAGGGGCTCTTGATATCAGCAGCCACCTCCTCATTCTCCCTGGAACAGTGATCTTGAAGGCTATAAGTACAGTGAGAGTTTTCGCCATCAAAGTGGAAAGAGCCACAGTGAACAGAAGCCCAAATGTGTTCTGCTGCAGGATACACGTGACTGTGCTAGGATGGCCAATGTAAAGCAAGGGACAGAGAAAACAGAGGGTCAGAGTGATGAGCAGGATGTAACTGAGGTGCCGGTTATTGGCCTTGACAATGGGAGTGTGTCTGTGCTTCAGAAACACCCCAAGAACAACAGCTGTGAGTGAGGAGAAACCCAAGGACATAACTCTGAATATCTTCCCCAAGGGGTCATCATTGGCCAGAAATGTCACAGTCTTATGTTGACAGTGGCTCTTCTCATTGTCTGCATAGTGAGTTTCTGGACACTTCACACACAGATCTACATCTGGCAGAAATGCAGGTGATCATGAATGCATACTCAGGTTTCCTCTGTTATTCAAAGTAACTTACCTGCTCCAAAACTTTGCAATGATGTCTGAACTGCCTTGCTTTGTTTCACATACAAATACAGAAGGATTAAACTCAATTTGCCTTCTACTTAATGCTGAAGGAATTAAGCAGCACCAATGCTTTCTCTGTTGTTACTCATATGGTATCCTCACCTTGAGTGACACTGTTGTATCTGTTTTACAAGTCACTAGAGCAATGACATACTTCACATGGACCTTATTTCACTCTGAAATTGCTCTTCATTAACACATCTCCATTCTTAAGAGGGCATCAGAGGACAACAGAGAATGTCCTTTGAAATCTTATAGTGATGTTCTTTTATATCTCAAATGTATCTACATTTATAAAACCGACAGTATTCTCTAAGTGTCTTCATTCTATGAAGGAGCCTGAATGAGTTAAAATTCTTAAATTCTTGAGCCTTGAACCACTACAGCAGTGAAAATGTTTTCATAACGCTGTAGAGTAGTAGCTATGCATTGCATAGATACGGAACTGCTCATGTATTCTTTTTCTTTTATTAAGAGGTTTTCTTTTCACTTTTGATATCAACCACAGATTCCCCTTGTCCTCCCTCCTCCCACCCACCAGCCTTCCCTCCAACCTAGTCCCTTTCCCCCCTTCTCCAATCATGGGTATCCCCTAGGAAATAAGCAGAGCCTGGTATATTTAGTTCAAGCAGGTCTAAGCCCCTCCTCCCTGCACCAAGATAAGCAAAGTGTTTCATCATGGGCACATATGTTCCAAAGAGCTGGATCATGGACTAAGGACAGATACTGGTCCCACTTCCTGGAGGACTTCTAAACAGTTCAAGCTAACCAACTGTCTCACTTATCCAGTGGGCCTGATCCAGTTCCATGGGGGCTCCTCAGCTATTTGTTCATAATTCATGTGTTTCCACTAGTTTGGATAATTGTCTCTGTGCTTTTTCTAATCATGGTTTCAATATCTCTTGCTCTTATAATCTCTCTGCTCTCTCATTGACTGGACTCCTGGAGCTCAGATTGGGGCTTGGCTGTGGATCCCTGAATCTGCTTCCATCAGTCGCTGTATGAGAGTTCTATCATGACAGTTAGGGTGTTCGGCCATCCAATCACCAGAGTAGGTCAGCTCAGTCACCTTCTTGACCATTACCAGTAGTATATAGTCGAGTCATCTTTGTGGATTCCTGGGGACCTCTCTAGCACTATGCTTCTTCCTATTCCCATGGTGTCCTCATTTATCATGGTATCTCCCTCCCTGTTCACTCACTCTGTTCTTGATCCAGCTAGAAACGCCTGTTCCCCTAAGCTCTCATTCCTCTGACACTTGCCCTCCATTAACTCCCCTCATCCCCAGTTTGCTCATGTAGATCTCATCCATTTCTCCATTGCTGGTGATCCCTGTGTCTTTCCTAGTGTCTTCTTTACTAGGTAGCCTCCCTGGAGCTGTGAGTTGCAGTCTGGTTATTCTTTGCTTTACATCTAGTATCCACGTCTGAGTGAGTATATACCATTTTTGTCTTTCTGAGTCTGGGTCACCTCATTCAGGATATTTTCTAGTTCGATACATTTGTCTGCCAAGCTCAATTATTTTTCTTGCCTGAGTAGTATTCTATTGTGTATATGTACCATATTTTCTTTATCCATTCTTCATTTGGAGAGCATCTAGGTTATTTCCAGGTTCTGTCTATTACAAACAATGCTGATATGAACATAGGTGAGCATGTGCCCTTGTGGTATGATTGAGCATTCCTTGGGTATATGCCCAAGAGTGTTATAGCTGGGTCTTGAGGGAGAATGATTCCTGATTTTCTGATAAAGTGCCATATTCATTTCCAAAGTGGCTGCAAAAGTTTGCATTCCCACCAATAGTGTAGGAGTGTTCCTTTTGCTCCACATTCTCCCCAACATAAGCTGTCTTCAGTGTTTTTGATCTTACCCATTCTGACAGGTGAAAGATGTTATCTCAGTGTCATTTTAATTGGCATTTCTCTTTGACTAAGGGATGTTGAACAATTTCTTAAATGTCTTACAGCAATTTGAGCTTCTTCTGTTGAGAATTCCCTGTTTATCTCTATAATCCATTTTAAAAATTGGACTGTTAGGTATTTAGTTCTGTTTATATCATCACATTACCATTCACACTCTGTATACAATAAATTCTGATCATGATTTTCCACTCCCACAACTCCTCTCAGTTTCTCCCCACCTCCATACCCACCCAAGTCCACACCCTGTCTTTATCTCTTTCTTAAAAAAAGAAAAAACAAAATCGCAATGAACCATATAATACAACAATTAAAAAAAACTCTTTCACACATGCACATACAACCCACAAAAGCACAAAACACAAATTTGTAAATCAAAGTATAAAGAAATAGTCCATTAAGACCAGAGGAAAATAAATAAAGAAAAATAACAGCTCAGAACATTACCATCTCTCCAAATCTCCATATTCTGGCCCACAACTCTGGCAGTTTTAATGGAGGACAGGCTGGTCTAGGGATCCCAATATTCCCAACAGCTCCAGGCTACACTATCTCCCCTAGGCTCCATATTCTAGCCTACAACTTCAGCAGAACACTTCTGCTTTACCAAAGGCCAGGTTGGTTCTAGGGACCCAAGCATCCCTTTCACTGGGATCCATATTCCAGCAAACAGATCTGGCAAGTCCTAGGGACCCCAGGTATGTCTCTGCCCAGTGCTGGAGAACACTCCTTAAAGCCTGCTCTACAGCTCCAGACTTTATTCTCACCCCTGGCCTCCATATTCCATCCCATACCTTAGGCAGAAGATTTCTGTTTTACCCCAGGAAAGGCTGGTTCTAGAGACTTACGGTAAGACACTGCTCATTGCTACCCAACACTCACTGAAGCTGGCCCAACATACCCCAACTGCATACCACCTGCACTCCCTATCCCAGCCCAAGTTTTCTTCTGGAATCTTCTGCCTTACTGGAGACTATGCTGTATTAGGAATCCCAGACACCAAGCAAATACCCATAATACATTAGGCCACACAGGTTATTGGAATGAGAGAGACCAGGTTTACATCCAAATCCATGAAGACTTGCAGGCCACAAAACCCCATTGGAGATACCCTAGTGGACCTATAAACTTCCTAGTCACCACAATCCCTGACCACTTAGGCCAGAATACCAAAGAGGAAACAGAAACCAAGAAACAAAACACCAATTCAACAAAGACAAAGTCAGTAATTAACATATAGATGTATAAACCTAGATGTCTACATGCCAGTGTAAGAATTCAAACATCAACAGAAAGGGTAACATGGCACCACCAGAGCCCAGCTACCCTATAACTGAATGATCTGAACATTCCAACAGTGCTGAAGCACAAGAAAGCAACCTGAAAAACAACTTTATGAAGATGATAGAGGGAATGAAAAAATGCCTTCATGAAACTGAGGAAAGGACGATATAAAAATGGAGCAAATTGATAAATTACATAAGAATGCCAAAGAAGCCAGGAAAATACAAATAAACAGGTTATGGAAACTGATCTAGCCCTGAACATGGAAAGAGAAGCAATAAAGAAAGCACAGATGGAGGGAATTCTGGAAATCAAAAATCTGGGTAAGTGAACAGGAACTACAGATAAAAGCATCACCAACAGAATTCAAGAGATGGAAGAGAGAATTTCAAGTGTTGAAGATATAGTAGAAAAAATAAATTCATTGGTCAAAGGAAATGTTAAATCCAAAACATTCCTAACACAAAACATCCAGGAAATTTGGGAATCCATGAAAAGACCAAACGAAGAATAAGAAGAATAGAAGAAGAATACCAGCCTACATGGCCAGAAAATAAATTCAGCAAAACCATAGCAGAAAATTTTCCTCATTAAAGAAGGACATGCCTGTACAGTTACAAGAAGCTAACAGAACACCAAAGAGATTGGACCAGAAAAAAATGTCACCAAGCTACAAAATAATCAAACCCTAAACATACAGAACAGTGTTCTAATAGAACTATCAGAAGATGAAAGGGGAAAAAATGCAAGTAACTTATAAACACAGAGCTATTAGAATACACCCAACTTCTTAATGGAGACTCTAAAAGCTAGATGAGTCAGGAGAGATGTTATGTAGACTCTAAGAGAACATTACTGGCAGCCCAGACCTACTATATTCAGCAAAATCAATCACCATAGATGGAGAAAACCAGATATTTGATGACAAAGTCAAATTTAAATAATATCTACCCACAAACCCAGTCTTAGAGAAGGCATGGGAAGCAATATTCCAAAAAAAACTACAAGGAGGTTAACTACACCCACTAAAATATGGCAATAGATAATCTCATATCAACAAAAAACAAAGAATGGAAACACACACACACATACACACACACACATACACACACACACACACACACACCACAAATATACACACACTCACACCAACAATAACAAAATAACAGGAATTAACAATAATTGGTCATTAATATTTTTAATATTAATGGACTTAGTTCCCCAATAAAAAGACATAGGTAAGACAATGAATATGAAAACAGAATCCACCCTTTTGCTGCCTACAAGAAACACACCTCAACACCAAATATAGACATTACTTCTGAGTAAAGGGATGGAAAAAGATGCTTACATAAAAAGTGGAGAGTTCTCATATCAGCAACTTTATAGTTTCTCTGAAAGTTTACAACTAAAAGAAGCAAGAACACCCAAGAAAGAGTGGATGGCAAAAATAATCAAATTGCAGGCTGAAATCAACAAAATAGAAACAAAGAGAAGAATACAGAAAATCAATAAAACAGAGAGCTAATTTTTTTAGAAAATCAACAAGATATACTAGCCACTATCCAAACTAATTAAAAGGCAGAGAGACAATACCCAAATTTAAAAAATCAGAAGTGACAAGGGGAGGGCATAACAAAAGACACCAAGGAAATTCAAAGAACCATTTGGTCATACTTTAACAACATGCACTCCACAAAATTGGAAAATCTAAGAAAAATGGATGCTTTTCTTGATAGATACAACTTACCAAAATTAAATCAAGATCAGATAAACTATTTAAATAGATCTATAACATCTAAGGAAATAGAAGCAGTCATTAAAAGTTTCCCAAGCAAAAAAGCCCAATGCCAGAATTTTCCCAGACCTTTAAAGAAGAGCTAATAACAACAAACCTAAAATTATTCCACAAAATAGAAACAAAAGGAAAATTTCTAAATTCATTTTCTGAAGTCACAGTCACCCTGATATCCAAGTCAGAAAATGTGTCAACAAAGAAAGAGAATAACAGACCAATTTCCCCTTTTGAATATATATGCAAATACAACAAAATTCGTGCAAATAGAATCCAAGAACATATCAAAAAGATCATCCATCATGATCAAGTAAACTTCATCCCATAGATTTAATGATGTTTCAACTTATGAAAATCAGTAAACATAATCACCATATAAACAAACTGAAAGAAAGAAAATCTCATGTGATCATCTCATTGGATGGTGATAAATCCTTTCAGAAAATCTAACATCCTTCATGATAATATTCTTAGAGAGATTTGGGATATAAGGCACATACTTAATCATCACAAAGAAAATTTACATCAAGCATATAGGCAACATTAAAGTAAATGGAGAGAAACTAATGACATTCAACTTAATTCTGGAACAAGACAAGGTTGTGCACTTCCCCCATAACAACTTAATATAGTACATAAAGTTCTAGCTAGAGGAATAGGACAATTTAAGGAGATAAAGGGCATACAAATTGGAAAGAAAGAATTGAAAGTATCCTTATTTGCAGATGATATGACAGTATACATATTTGATAGCAAAATTCTACAAGGGAAATCCTACAGCTGATAAACCCTTCAGCAATGTGGCTGGATGCAAGTTTAATTCAAAATTCAGTAACTCTCCTCTTTACAGATTACAAAGACTTTGAGAAAGAAATCAGGGAAACAACACGCTTTACATTAGCCATGAACAATATAAAATCTTTTGGAGTAACTCTAACCAAGGTAGTGAAATACTTGCATAACCTAAACTTCAAGTTTTTGAAGGAAGAAATTAAGACTGTATAAGAAGACAGAAAGATCTCTAATGTTCATGGAAATGTTCAACCTAGGAAAATACAGCCATTTTACCAAAAGCAATCTACAGATGTAATGCAATCCATGTTAAAATTGTAAGTCAGTTCTATTCTTTAAAGAGCTCAAAAGGTAAAGCTCAATTTCATACAGCAAAGCAAAAACCTGGGGTAGCTAAAACTATCTTGTACAATAAAAGAACTGCTGGAGGTATCAGCATCCCTGATTTAAAGCTGTTCTTCAGAACTATAGTAGTAAAACCCATAAGGTACTGGCATAAATACAGATAGGTTGATCAATGGAATCTAATGGAAGACCCAGACATAAATCCACACACTTATGGACACCTGAAATTTGATAAAGAAGCCAGACAGACACAATGGAAAAAAGAAAACATCTTCCACAAATGGTGCTGATTTCACCGGATGTCTGCATGTAGAAGAATGCAAATAGATCTATAATCATCATCCTGCAAAGAACTCAAGTCCAAATGGATCAAACACAAAAAAGCAGACTCACTGAAAAAGAAACCACATTCACCGAACTTAACAGAAGAGAAAGTGGGGAATAGCCTTGAGCCCTTTGGCACAGAAGATGACTTCCTGAACAGAGCACCCATAGCACAATCACTAAGATCAACAAATAATATATGGGACCTCAGGAAACTGAAAAGCTTCTGTAAGGCAAGGACACCATAAACAGGAGAAAATGGCAGCCTACAGATGGGAAAAGTTTTTCACCAACTCGCTATCAAATAGAGGACTCATATCCAAATGATATAAAGAACTAAAGAAAGTAGACATCAACAAAACAAATAATCAAATGAAAAGATAAGGTATAAATCTAAACAGAAAATTCTTAATAGAGGAAATTAAAATGGCTGAGAAACATTCAAAGAAATGTTCAACATACTTAGATACTTAGCCATCAGGGAAGTGTAAAACAAACAAAAAAAATTGTTTAGATTCCATTTAATACCAGTCAGAATGGCTGTGATCAATGACTTCTTATGCTAGTGAAGATATGGAGCAAGGAGAACACTCTTCCATGCTGGTGTGAGTGAAAATTTGTACAGCCAGTTTAAAACAAATACAGTGATTCCTCAGAAAATCGGGAACTGACCTACCTCAAGACCCAGCTCTACCACTCTTAGGCATATACCAAAAGGATTCTCCATCCTCCCATAAAGAAACTTGCTCAACCCTGATCACCACAATGTTATTCATAATAGCTAGAATCTGGAAACAATTTATATATATATATCTCAACCAATGACTAGATAAAGAAAAAGTGGTACATTTACAAAATGGAGTATTGTTCATCTGTTAGAAAAAAAATGACATCATGAAATTTGATTGCAAATGGATGGAACTAGGAAAAAAACATACTTTGTGAGGTAATCCAGATTAAGAAATATAAAAATATATATACTCACTTATAAGTAACCATTAGCTGGTAAGTGGAGGATAATCACACTACATTCCATAGACAATAAGAGGCTAAATTAACAAGTAGGGACCTAGGGGTGATAAATGAACATCCCTGGGAAAGGGAAATGTAATAGATTTTTGTAGGTGTACTGGGGGCAGGTGGGGGATGAGAACAGGAGGGATCAGGTGCATAGTTATGGACATAGGGAGAGAGAATGAAGAGCCTACTGGAATAGGTGGATATATAGGGATCTATGTGGATATCTAGTGCAGTGAATACTTTCTGAAGCTATGAGGGGACTCCTAGTAATGGCGAATATGGAGCCTAAACTGGCATCTTATTTCACCAGGCTAGGCTCTCATTGGTCGGACTTTTACACCAATCCAGCCACCAAACTTTCCATCCACAATCTTCCCTGAAAACAAGCTGAGCTGGGGCAATGGTGGCTAAGAACTTATGGGGCGGCCAATCAGTAAGTGATCTGTCTTGAAGCCCAAGTCATGAGAAACAGCCCATGCTTGACACTGCCTGGATGGCCAGGAACATGAAGCTGAATGCTCAGAGACCTAGAAGAGAGCCAAACACTACTGAAAAGAAAAAAGAAGGAAATAAATAAAGAAAAAAGTCAATTAAATGATTTATAATCATATTCTGATATAATCATTGATTGGTGCCTAGCATTATATTCATTATGGAGACTTACTCCAGCAGATGATGAGATGCAGAACCCCATAGCCAAACATTGTAGGAATTTATGTCAACTACCCTGAAGAGGAGGAGGAAGAATTGTAGGAGCCGGGGGGGTTGAGGTTGCCTGGAGATCATGGCCCAAAGAATCATATAAGCAGGGCTTATAGGGGCTCACAGAGACTGAAGCAGCAACCAGGAAGCCTTCATGCACCTCTGCTAGGCCTTCTGAATACATGCTATGTTTTTAGCTTGAGATTTTTGTGTGGCTCCTAACAGTTGGAAGTGGGGGATGTCAATGACTGTTTTGCCTGCACATGGGACTCTTTCATCTTACTGGGTTGTCTGGTCCACCCTTGATATGACAATTTATGCTCAGTCTTATTGCATCTGGTTATGTCGAGTTCAGTTGATATCACTGGGAGGCCTGTCATTTTCTGAAGGGAACTGAAAAACAGTGGACCTGGGGAAGAAGGGGAGGTAGAGTGGGGGGCTGGGTGGAGGAAAGAATGGGGAGGCTGTGCCCAGGAGGTATTGCAAAATATATAGAATTACCATAAAATGAATTAAGTAAAAATAAATAAAACTCTCATATGCTCACAAGACTATGGGTGTAAGGGAGAAAACTGTGGTGGTTTGAATGAGAAAGCTCCCCCTTACATCACACATTTGTGTGGCTTGTCCCCAGGTGGTGGAGCTCTTTGGCAAGGATTAGGAGATGTGGACCTTTTGAGAGAGGCCTGTTGCTATGGAAAGGTTTTAAGGATCTTGTTGTTCACAGTGTGTCTTCTCTGTCTCCTACTTGGGGATCAGTATGTAAAGTCCCAACTGTTCCTGTTTTCATGCTGTCTTAGTTAAATTTCTATTGCTGTGATGACATATCATAACCAAGACAACTAATAAAAGAAGGAATTTACCTTGCAGGGTCATAGTTCCAGATGAAGAACATGGCAAGCTGCAGGAAGAAATGGAATTGGAAAAGTAGCTGAGAGCTTACACCTGAGCTACAGGCATGATGGAGAGATGAGAGACACAGACAGAGAGAGAGAAATGGAAATGAAGCAGGCTTTTGCAAGCTCCATTCCCACCTTCAATGATAGACCTCCTTCAGTAAGACCATATCTCCTAATCCTTCCCAAACTGTTCCACAACTGTAGACCAAGTATTCAAATGTATGAGCCTGTTGGAGCCTTTCTCATTCAACCTACCACACATGCCTCTGCTCTGCCCTCATGGACTCTTAACAGTCTGAAATTGTAAACCAATTAAATATCCTCTTCTTCCTCTTCCTCTTCCTCTTCTTCTTCTTCCTCCTCCTCCTCCTCCTCCTCCTCCTCCTCCTCCTCTTCCTCTTCTTCTTCTTCTTCTTCTTCTTCTTCTTCTTCTTCTTCTTCTTCTTCTTCTTCTTTTGGTTTTTTGAGACAGTGTTTCTCGGTAATTTTGGAGCCTGTCCTGGATCTCACTTTGTAGACCAGGCTGGCCTCGAATTCACAGAGAGACCCACCTGCCTGCCTCTGCCTACCATGTGCTAACAGTCTTCTTTTATAAGTTGCTTGGTTTTGGTGTCTCTTCATAGCAATAAAAAAGAAACGAAGACAAAATTCATGGTAAAATGAATCATACAAAACAGGTGGGGGAGAATGATTTTCTGTAGACAGTCATATCCACAATGGTTTAAGAACACAAAGCAGATATGAATTTCAATGTCACAAGTGTGTTATTACAGTGGGGAAAATATAGTGCAACCTGTTATTTTCAAACATTTGGAAGGGAGAAGACTGATTGTCTTTACTGAAGTGAACTGGCTACAGTTCACATACAGATATTTTTCATTTGCTTGCATATTGCAGGTGTGGAAAGCTGTGATGTTTTCTGCATGATTGACATGTACCTGTCTCATTGGAAATCTCATTCTCTGGGCATTGCTTGCAGTCAAAGCGACAGGCAGCCTCACCCTCTTGGTGGGTTTTCATGAATTCAGGATGACAGCTCTCATTGAATACAGACTGAGGAATCTGAGAATAATAATATGAATGTTAGCAAATGGCCATGTTTTATGGAATCTCTAGTAGAGTGTTTTTGAATATAGAAATGTTAGTTTATTTATGTTAGTATTTGTAAATGCAGATACTTGAAGTTTTTATTGCTAAAGTGTGTCATTCAAACATCTATGTGGTACATGTTTGACCCTAATAACATCGCTTTATTTGAAAATTGTTGAAAGATTATGAGATGAGGCATGAAAGTAAGAATTAAGATTCTTGGTATCATATGTTGGTGACACTACAAACTAAACCTATTGTCTCTCAACTGTTGTATAGAGAGGCAAATAATTTTTTTTTCTTCCATGGTTTGTGTTCATCTGGTTTTCAATGGTAGTGGTTCATCTTAGAACCACCTGGAAACCAATCTACGAGAACTATTGTGAAAGGTTTTCTACATTAGGTTACTTGAGGTGAATAAACTTTTCTAAAGTAGGTGACCCATTGTTATTGGCCCTGGTCTCTAATGAATGTAAAGAAAGAAAGGATGACAACAGAAGCATTCAGCTATTTCTGCATCCTGACTGTTGATACAATGTGAACATCTATCTCTACCACCTGAAAACATAAATTTCTGCAGTGAATGAATATACCCTCAAACTGTGACCCAAGAAAAGCCTCCCATACTGTTTGTTAAGTGGCCTTTTTGCAACAACAAAACAAATAACGCATCTACATATTTCCGTCATGCTCTTCTGTCTTGACAGGGGCCTAGAAGCTAAAGTCCAAATGAATATTGGCTGAAAACTTTCAAGATGGGATCAAACTAAATCTTTTGTCAGATGATCTGTGATAATGATGGAAATCATCCTGAAAAAGATACTGTATATATTATATTAAATAAATGGCCAGACTGAAAAATGAGCAGTTCATCCAGAAAAATTACATATGAAAACAACTCCTTATATTGGTGGGCATTATGTGTCTATAAATGGGTTCTCTGTGGGCAGTGAAGGGCCATGGCACACAGAAATATATTTTTTGAAATTTACATACAGGTCAAAATAGTGAAGAAAGATGAAACTCACCTCTGTTAATCCTGTGGCCCACTGTAGCATGTAAGAAGATAAGGAAATTTTCTGGCCTTCTGGAGCATTTGGAGAAAATGTTCCTACTTTTTACACTCATCCCAAGACCTTTTGGGAAATTCCAAAAATTGAGAATGTCATATTCAACATGTGATTTCCTTTTCCCATCCAGAACCACATGGTCTCCAGCATGATTGATGAGTTCAGTGTTCTTTTAGAAGAGCGCATGTATCAATCAAATTATACCCAAGAATAATGGAAACATCATTATGGCTCTAAAATATTCCAATCAGTTCCATTAGAAAACTTAGAACCAAGCACTCCTTAATCATATAAGTGCATGGAGGAAACTCCCAACTTCTTTGCAAATATAGTCATACCTGGGCTGGAGAGACAGCTGTGAAGTTGAGAGCACCAACTGTTCTTACAGAGGACTGGGGATCAATTACCAGAACCCACATGGTAGCTCACAACTGTCCATAACTCCATTTCCAGGGGCCCTGACCCCCTCACTGAAACATACAGGTAGTCAAAACACAAATGTTCATAAAATAAAAATAAATAAAATAAAAAGAGAATTTAATCACATCCAATTAAGTTTTGAAAATATTTAGGGTTTCATTATGTAAAATGAATGATTTTATGAGTGTTCATTTATGTAACATAAGAATTTTAGAAGTATCTATGTCCATTGGGACAATTCCCTGTCTGTATCTTTTCTGTTGTGTGAAATCTCTGGCCTTAATGGACTTATTGTATTGAAAATTTTACCTTGGAAATATTGTATGACCCTTTGCAATACAACTGCATAGGGACACTGCTGGATCTTTACAAATTTCCACAGGTGAGAGAAGGTAATGGGATGAGACATGATATCTGTTCTGCTTAGTGACATTTCATCTGTCTGTGAGGGAAAGAGGGCAAGCTTGAGTAACTCTTCATGGATAGGGAAATAAAGCAAACATAGTTAACACATTTATATTTTTGTAGCTTAGAATAGAGAGAAGGGGAAGGAAGGGTAGAGCAAACACATGACTTTTTTTTTCATTTTTCTTTATTAAGAAATTTTCTACTTACTCCAAAGATATACATAGACCCTCCTCCTCCCTCCTCCCTTCTCCCTCCTCCCTCCTCCCTTCTCCCTCCTCTCTTCTCCCTCCTCCCACCCTTCAGCCCTCTTTCCCAAAACAACCTACACCCCCCCCAAATCAAGGTGTCCCATGAGGAGTCAGCAGAACCCAGCACACTGATCCTAGGCAAGTCCAAGCCTCTTCCCACTGCACCAAGGCTCTGCAAGGTGTCACACCACAGGCACCCAGAAGCCTGCCCATGGACCTGGGACAGATCCCAATCCCCCTGCTTGGGTGCCCCAGAACAGTTCAAGCCAAACAAACGTCTTCCATATACAGAGGGCCTAGTCCAGTCCCATGGGGCCTCCACAACCACCAGTATACAGTTCATGGGCTTCCACTAATGTGACCAGTCATCTCTGCACATCCTCCCTTCATGATCTTGATGTCCCTTGCATGCAGTATCTCTCTTCTCTCTCATCAATTGGATGCCTGAAGCTCAGCCTGGTGCCTGGCCATGGATCTCTATATCTGCCTCCACTTGTCACTGGACAAAGGCTCTGTGATGACAGCTAGATTATTTGCTAGGCTGATCATCAGAGTACACAGGTCCAGGAACCCTCTGGATCACTGCCAGCAGACCAAAGTAGGGTCAACCTTGGACACACCACTATTAAACCTCTAAATATTGGCTGAAATTCTGTGGGACAAAAATCACACTGTAGTATCAGTGCATTAATTTAAAATTCAATCTTGGTTCAGGGGGCTGAGCCTGCAAATAGTGGAATGGAAATAACCATAGAGCATTCAGATGATCCAGGAATACAGATAGAGAGACAGCGTAGAAAGGGATAGTGTGGGATATGGAATATGGTTCTTTGTTTTGCTTTGGGGACAATGGAGAGACATGTGAATTGCTGGCTCTCCAGTGAAACAGGAAGGTCAGATGGATGCTTCTTGGTCTCTCAAATCTAACAGGTTTTCAGCATCACATCTAATTCTGAGTCTTTGTTGGTAAATAGAATGATAGAGACTTAGTTTAAACGTATGTACAGCAGCCACTATGTACCCAGGCCAGAGGACTAGAAGCCCCAAGACTGCAGCCTGAGTGGCTGTTGCAGAACAGGCTGTGGGGCTGAAGACAGTAATTAAATTATCAGTAGATTCATGTGCAGCTGCTAAGACAACTAAAGAACATCACTGTATGTTCTTACAAAACCGTAGGAAGACAGATTTGACCTCCCAAGCAAGATTATTCTAAATACTTCAAACCATTGCTGTGGCGAGATAGCTCAGAGGTTAAGAGAACTGGCTGTTCCTCCTGAGGATCCTGAGTTCAATTCCCAGCAACCACATGCTGGCTCACAGAAAACCATTGCTGTACAATTGAGTTGATTTTATGACAATGTTTCTCTTTTTCTGATTGTTTCTCCCTACAGCTTAGTTTTGGACCTTTTGATACCACCCTCAGTGAACAGGGACGTTTTTCTTCCCTCTACCCAGTGGCCCCCAAGGACACATATCTGACACTTGGCATTGTGTTCATTGATGCTTCATTTCCACTGGAACTGGGTGGGGCTGTTCATCATAGATGATCACAAAGGTGCCTAGATTCTGTCAGATTTGAGAATTGAGCTGGAGAAAAATGGAGTCTGCATAGCATTTGTGGAAATGATCCTAGCCATCAGGGGTTCATTTCTGACCACTTCCTGGAAAAATCAGGTGAAAATCCTGGAAATCATCAGCAAATGTGATTATTATTTATGGGGACACTGAATTCTCTCTTAAGCTTAATAGTAATATAAAGCAGAAGTTAGTCACATGGAAAGTCTGGGTCCTGAACTCACACTGGGATCATTCCACTTTGATAACTTTTTTCCTGTTAGAGCATTGCATGGGACCCTTATTTTTCACACCATAAGAGGAGATTATTAATTTTAAGATTTTATCAAGACAGCCAATCCTTCAAATACCCACAAGACATTTATCTTCATGTATTGTGGCACTCATTCTTCAATTGCTCCTTTTTGAGGAAAGATTGGTAAAATTGTGGATAACTGTCTCCCTAATGCCTCCTTGGATTCTTGCCAGGGAACATATTTGACATGACCATGAGTGAAGAGAGTTACAATGTTTATAAGGCAGTGTATTCTGTGGCCCACAGTCTACATGAGATGACTCTCAATCAATTACAATTTCAAACTTATGGAAAAGGAAAAGAGATGTTATTCTTGCCATGGCAGGTAACAGAAATTCGGTCATATTATAATATCAGCAACATGCCACTCTAAGGGTTTTTATAAATGCACTAAAATTAGACAATACATAGTTTAGATTATTTCGTCAAAATCTATGAGAGAAACAGTGAAAGGAGAAGTCTGTTTGTATGATA
>NW_023413447.1:0-14321 GCF_903995425.1 Onychomys torridus
AAAAGGAAGAAAAATCATAAGAAACAAGTGGTATTTTTAAAGTATGTGAGTTCCTTAGAACCCTCCAATACCATAAGATTTTAGTGAAAAACACTGAATTCCATCTTTTAACAACATTTTTTTGGCAACTTTAACATATATTGATGGTTAAAAAATGCCCTCCTACATATGGCTGATTTGCAAAACAGGACTTTATTAATTTAAGTATAAGAGGAATTCATGGAACACTCCCAGGAAGTCACATTGACTACATAGAAATCTGCACACATACTTAGTTTATCTTTGATTTCTACATAGTTGCATAGTAATTACTCAAACACGTGTTAACATTTGGAATTAATTAGACAAAATTTTGGTTTTTTTTGTCTATTTCTTGCACTAAAATAAGGCATTTCCTAGAATCAGGGCTGTATGTTATGTATGTCACTATGCAGAAATGAAGACTGCACAGGTACTCCATAGTGTTGTTTAAATTTCCACATTCCATTTTCATTTCCTACAACCTATGCATATTTTTCAATTGAATTCTAATGAACACCAATTCCTCTCATTAGAAGACAAGTCATAATTTTATAACTCTTAAACAGCTTAAAGAGAAACTACTCCTAACCTGAAGAAAATGCAATGACCTTCTTTGAATAGGAAATTCTGCACCATAACCACCTCCTTTAAAATGAATAAACCGAGGCCAACCCCTAGCTCCGGTCTGACCCAGAACTCCAATCTGGAACAGAGGTGAGTGCCTGGGGTTATAGCCCAAGAGACAACTGCCCCTGGGTCCCCCCACTGGACACAGGCCATCCCAGGAGGACCTGACCAAGTTGGCACCAGTTCCTGGTCAATTGGTAGGCTACGCGGGAAGGCTCCCCTTTTCCAAGACTGCAGGCAGACCCTGCAGTCTCCACACCCTGCCCCCACACCCATCTGCTGGAGACCCCAGCCACTTCCTGAGAATCAGAGACCAGCCCACAGCTTCCATCCTGCCCTGGAACTCCCATCTGGAACAGAGACCAAAGGAACTCCCATCTGGACAAGAGACCAGAGAAACTCCCATCTGGACAATAGGAGCTCCCATCTGGACAAAATAAGGAGACGCTGGGGACTTTCCAAGACTCAGAGTCGAGCCCGCCCCAGCTCCTATCTGGCCAGCACTCTCATCTGGACCAGCACTCCCATCTGTCCCAGAGCTTCCATCAGGACCACAGAGAGGATCCCTAAATCTGTCAACTCTCTCTGGACCAAGTACACTGATAAGAACAAGAACAAACTTAAGAGGAGATGGGCAGATGTCAAAGCATAAGTACATATAACAAAATAAAGAGCAATACAGCATCCAAATTAACAAAATCACATATGAAAACGGGGACATAACAACAGACAATGAGGAAATCCAGAGAATCGTTAGGTCATACTTCAAAAACCTCTACTCCACAAAACTGGAAAATCTAAAAGAAATGGATAATTTTCTGGATAGGTACCACATACCTAAGTTAAGTCAAGTCCAGATAAAACATTTAAATAGTCCAATAACCCCTAAGGAAATTGAATCAGTCATTAAAAGTCTCCCAACCAAAAAAAGCCCGGGACCAGATGGTTTCACTGCAGAATTCTACCACATCTTCAAAGAAGACTTAATACCAATACTCTTTAAATTGTTCCACAAAATAGAAGCAGAAGGTATATTACCAAACTCCTTCTATGAGGCTACAATTACCCTGATTCCTAAACTAAACAAAGATGCAACAAAGAAAGAGAACTATAGTTCCAGGAAAGGCATAAAGCTACTCAGAGAAACACTGTCTAGAAAGTTAGAAAAAAAAAACAACACCCTACCAAAAAGACAAACTGAGAAATCAGTACCTAGACCCTCAATCATCTCAAATCCAGATAATTCGACACCAGCATAAGAACATAATCAACAATAGCTGTAGCAATATTTCACTACCAGATTCATGCTATCCTACTAAAGAAAAACCTGGGTATTCCATCACAGTTGAAGGACAATTAAGATAAACATTATGAAGATGATAGGAGTTCTTAAAGAGGAAGTACCTGAATCCCTTTAAAGAAAGCATAGAATGGAATAATGTACTATTGGAAAAAATTAACCAATCCCTTAAAAAAAGCCAAAGCCAAACAAACAGTTGATGATAATGCATGATCTCTTCATCACCTAATAAGAAAAGGAAAGAGAAGCAATTAAAAAATATAAAGTGAAAAAAGTTCTAGAAATGAAAACCTAGGTTTTTAAACCAGAACTATAGAGCCAAGTGTCACCAAGAAAACACAAGACATGGAATGGAGAATTTCAGGCTTCAAACATAAGATAGAAGATATAGCTATATTGATGAAAGAAAATGTTAAGTAGAAAGCTTTCCTGAAACATAAGATCCAGGAAACCTTGAACACTATTAAAAGACAAGCATAGGAAAAATAGTAATGGAAGGAGGAAAATATCAGGTCAAATCCCAAAAAAGATTCAAAGAACAAATTTCCTAACTATAAAGAAAGAAGAGAACATTACCCAGAGAATCTACTAAGCAGAGCTCACAGGGGCTCACAGTGGCTCACAGTGACTGAAATACCATTTACTACCTGTATGGGTCCACATTTGTTCCTCTGAATATGTGTTACTATTGTATAGGTTGGCATTTTTCTACAACTCCTAACAACTCATTTGCTTGCTTTTGAAATCCTTTAACTCCTACTATCTTTCTTCATTCAGGCTTGATATGAAGGTTCCTCCCTAGTCTTATTGTCACTTGTTATGCAGTGTTTGGTTGATAACCCAGCAACAGCTGCTCTGTTCTGAAGAGAAGTGAAGGAGAAGTGGATCTGGTGAAGTAGGGAGCAATGGAGAGGACTCAGATGAGTGGAGGGAGGAAAACCTGATTTTGATGTCTTGAATGAGTGAAGAATAAATAAAATAATAAAAAAGAAATAAGCCAAAAACTGTACAATGGAAAAAAGAAAGCATCTTCAACAAATGGTGCTGGCATAACTGGATGTCAACGTGTAGAAGGCTGCAAATAGATCCATATGTGTCACCGTGTACAAAACTTAAGTCCAAGTGGATCAAAGACCTCAAAATAAATCCAGTTACTCTGAACTTAATAGAAGAGAAGTAGGAAGTAGTCTTTAATGCCTTGGCATAGGAGATCACTTCCTAAATATAACACCAGTAGCACAGACACTGAGAGAAACAATCAATCAATGGTACCTGTTGAAACTGAGAAGCTTTTTTAGAGCAAAGGACAAGGGCAACAAGACAAAATGACAGCCTACAGAATGGGAAAAGTTCTTCACCAACCCCACAGCTGACAGAGGGCTGATATCCAGAATATATAAACAAAAAACTCAAGAAATCAGACATCCAAATACCCAACAGTCCAATTAAGAAATGAGTTATAGAACTAAATAGAGAATTCTCAACAGAGGAAGCTCAAATGGCTGAAAGTCATTTATGATTTGCACAACATCCATAGGCATCAGGGAAATGCAAACCAAAATGACTCTGAGATACAATCTTATACCTGTCAGAATGACTAAGATCAAAAACACAGAAGACAGCTTATGCTGGAGAGGATGTGGTGAAAGGGGAACTCTCCTCCACTGCTGGTGGGAATGCAAGCTTGTACAGCCACTTTGGAAATCAATATGGTGCTTCCTTAGAAAATTGGGAATCCATTGCCCCCAATAGCCAACTGTAGCACTCTTGGGCACATACCCAAGGAATGCTCAATCTTACCACAAGGGCATTTGCTGAGCTATGTGCATATCAGCAATGCTTGTAATAGCTAGAATATAGAAACGTCCTAGATACCCTTGAACTGAAGAATGGATAAAGAAAATATGGTACATATCCACAATAGAGTACTACTCAGAGGAGAAAAACAAAGACATGATGAGGTTTGCAGGCAAATGGATTGATCTAGAAAAAAATCAATCTGTGAGAGGTAACCCAGCCCTACAGAAAGCACTAGAAGGAAAATTCCAACCTAAGGAAGGCAGATACACCCATGAAAATACAGGCAATAGATAACACCACAGCAGTAAACCACAAAGAAAAGAAGAACACACACACTACCACAAAAAAAAAATCCCTGAGATTGTTAAATAAAAAATAACTGACAGCTGTATTGGAAACAGCAGACAGAATCTGAGGCATAGTCACAGCCAGAAGTATTTCTCACACTGGGTAAGTAATATATTTGTCTACAGGCCCAGCAGGAAACTGATACCACACCAGTGTCTCCAATGAAGCATTCCCTTTAATTTCTATGATCCATTATTGAATTCCACCATTTTACAGTTTTGCAGTGAGACAAATGATTAGATTCTCTCTTAAGTACATTTTAAACAGTGAAAAAGTTTCTTTTGGATTCACTTGAAAATGGTGTATCTAAATAATGGTAATCCCGGCACCCAGTTTAATACTTTTGATTGTTAATGAAGGCACTTCATCTCCAACAACCTAAAATTTCATTGTTGAGACTTTTTGACTTTTTGTGAAATCAACATGAATATAAGTACACTTTGCCTACAAGTTCTTCATTAGTTTGTTATTTTTTTAAAAAAAAATGTACTATATAACCATAGTATGTAGAATTGCACCAGCTCCCAGGGAAGTGATTATAAGCAGATGTCAGAACAACTAAGGGGCATTGTAAGGTCATGGTAAGGGTAGTAGGTAGCACAGGGAAATGATGGAATAGACTCTTTGAATCAATTCACAAAATAAGAACAGAAAACAGGAGAAAAGCTGCCTCATAGGATAATTTAATATGAACTTATGACTGGCAAATTCCATTTGGAAGTTCATATTTCATTTAAACACTTCATCTTAGTATAAAACACAGTATATTTTCATAGCAATACTGCATTAAATTAATTAAATTAAAATTATACATTGACAGAGAGACATTCCATTCTTTTTCACAGTGCCTCTTTCTCAGAACAGTCTATAATTAACAAATAGGTACTTGAGTATCTATTTGAAAGAAGCCATCATGGAATATATCTTCTTTCTCATTCATATGAGATGAATCAATACCATTTTCAGTAGGACATGGGTATGCATATATATTTATATATCAAATGAATATACTATGTATTAATGCAGAGAATATATTTTGAAAACATAAAATGAGAAAACAGTGAAAAGCAGCACACACTCATGTGACATGCATTCAAAAAATTTACCTTGACAACTGCATCAGAAATAGAAAAAAAAATCCTTGTAAACAATGTGAGGTAATGTAAATATTTGGGATCACCAAAAAAGAAGCTTTTGTAGGAGAACAGGCAAGAAATCTCACCTCCACACATACATTTACCTGAGAAAAAGCCATTTTTCTTTTCCCTTCTGTCTGGATCCTCTCAGCCAACTTTATCTCAAAGTTTCACCTTCGTGATAATATATTGGATTTCTAAGAAAAAAAAAAGCCTTGTATACCTTCTCCTACACTAAGAGACTGGGAGGAGGAACAAAAAGCTCACTCTCTGTACTTTACTAGAACAGAGAAGTAGAACAACATGAGCTCCCAGAGGCAAACTAAACTTTCATCCATTCAGACAGGTACACTGTTTGACCAACATGAATGACTTTAGTTTAGAATTGGCAACTTGGTTAAATTGACTTGCTAGAGCTACCAGAAACAAACTGGCATTTCAAATTGAGGCTGAGCACAGCTGACATTGAGAAGCATTGAGGATACTCACATTCTCTTTCTCTGATGAGGTTGATTACAGTTGATTAAAATGAGGCTTCCATGGAGGATAACACACAGTATCTGTGGGGTATCTCAAATGAAAGTAATTCTTCAACTGGCTAAAAAAAATCTAGTTACTTGTGTCCAAGAAGCATGAAGGCAATTTATTCCCCTCTAAAGTCTCCAATGACTTTTCCCATTGGTTACCATAATACAATTTATAATATTAAGATTCTGCAACTTTGTCAAGAGAACCATGATTAAAACTTTTCACAAAGTTATTTTCACAATAACATCAATTCACCTAGGATCACTGTAAAGTAATTATGGGTGAAAAATGAGGAGATGGGTGCTAGTGGTGCATGCCTTTAATCCCAGGATTCAGGAGGCAGAGGCTAGTGAATCCCTCTATGTTCAAGGACAGCCTGGTCCACAAAGTGAGTTCCAGGACAGGGGCCAAAATCAACACAGAGAAACCCTGTCTTGAAAAATCAAAAAAGAAAGAAAGAAAGAAAGAAAAAAGGAAAGGAAGAAAAATCACAAGAAACAAGTGGTACTTTTAAAGTATGTGAGTTCCTTAGAACCCTCTAATACCTTAAGATTTTAGTGAAAAACACTGAATTCCAAATTTAACAACATTTTTTGGCAATTTTGACATATATTGATGGTTACAAAATGCCCTCCTACATAAGGCTGATTTGCAAAACAGGACTTTATTAATTTAATTATACGAGGAATTCATGGAACACTCCCTGGAAGTGACATTGAATATATAGAAATCTGCACACATACTCATTTTATCTTTGTGTTTTACATGGTTTCATAGTAATTACTCAAACACCCCATTATTATTTGGAATTAAGTAGACAAAATTTTGTGGTTTTTTTTCTCTATTTCTTGAACTAATATAAGGCATTTCCTAGAGTCAGGGCTATATGACAGGTATGTCATTTTGCAGAAATGAAGAATGCACAGTAACTCCATAGTGTTGTTTAAAATTCCATATTCAATTTTCAGTTCCTACAACCTATACATATTTTTTCAATTGAATTCTAATGGACACCAATTCCTCACATTAGAAGGAAAGTCATAATTTTATAAGTCCTAAGCAGTAGTAAAGAGAAACTACTCCTAAACTGAAGAAGATACAATGACTTTCTTGGAATACAAAATTCTGCAGCAAAACTAAATCATTTATAAATGAATAAACCTCTCACCACCATCCAGACATGTATATCTACACTCTGCAGAAAGAAAACAGATTGGAATCATGAGTAAGAGGAAGAAAATGAACTTGGGGTAGAATTAAATGCAATCAATTTAAAGAAATAAGCAGAATCATAATGATGACAAATTATACAAACCATGTGCTTCTCCTTACTCACGGTGAGCATAACAAAACTACTATGATAATTTGCCTGTGTTTTCTCAGTAATTTATTTGGTAACTTCATGCAGACTAATAGCTTCCAACAAGATAAATCTGGTACCTGAATTACATGGATATTATATGCATGGTGTCATCTAGTCTCTGATCATACTGTATCAATTCAACACCTGCAGAGAGAACATGACACTCACTGAGATTAGGAGAGGAATCTGCCTGGACAGTCAAAAGATAACTTTTTTAATCATGCCTTTACCACTAGATTCTATAATAAAGATTTTTATTTTAAGATCAAGGAGAATACATGTCTGGCACAATTTGACTGGCTGTGTTTTCCTGAAACAGACACATTTCCATTCATGGATGTAATTCAGGGAAACACTTTGAGAACATGACAGTCATATGCTCCTCTAGGCTTTAGTTAAATGCTGTCTTTTTATATTAATTAACTGGGATCTCCACATTGGTCAGACTGCTATTAGAAGTCATTTCTAAGACAGGAATTATCTATTCATCATAAATCCTTCCTCCCTTATCCCTTTAAGTTTCTTTTAATTGATGGCTTCAAATATTACTTCTCTGAGGAAAGATAAAAAAAGTAATCTGAATTTGATTTCAGTACATTGGAAACAAAAATCTTAGTGTACTATACTGGAAATTTTAATAAAAAAAGAACAATATTCCTGTGTGCCTACATGTAAATAAGATTGCCCATGATTAAAATTAGAAACATGGTAAAGCAGGTATGCAGTGAGCAGTCTAACATTATTCAAGTGCATAATTCAGTGTAGAAACCTACCAGTTCCTTGTACCTTAGTATTCAAATACTACACTTAATAGATACAATTAAGAGAATACCAAGTATGGTTGACATAACTTGTTCCATAATGGTACTTCTCCTTAATATGTGAGAGAAAGTCTTTCATTATTCAGAACCAATGTTTTCTACAGACAAAGCTGACTCTCTTCACAATGTAGCAAGAGCTACAACACAGAAAAACACACCACACAAACCTGTGTACATGCAACATCAATAAAACAGAAGCCCTATACACTATTCTATACTGTTGAATTATTGTACTTATGAAGCCCTCTGCTTACCTGCATAGTTGTGATCTATAATATCTGTTATCTTGTGAAAAATCCTCCATTTTGATTCAGGTCTTTGAAGAGGACTTCCAGTCTTGATCATACCCAATTCACAATGTAACCATTAGAAACAGAAAGGACAGCATAAGTTATGAAGAGTCAGTGTGTCTTGGCTGTGTTTCACACTCTCTGGTCATGATCAGTAAAAAAGTCTAATAAAGTTCACAAGATCTATACTCATAGGAAAACTGGCATTGCATGAGAGAAACCACACAACACACACTGGACCCTAAAATAACTGCTTGATGATATCACAGATGTTTAGATGAAAGAGAATACTGTGCAAAAATAAGCTAACCAAAATATTAATAATCAGAGCAGAATGATCATCTATTTTATGAACATAGAGATAAATTTGAGGGACACAAAACAGAAAATTATAAAATGGAATAGAGACAATTGAGGGAGGCAGTAGTATAACCTGAGATCACTCTCATCCAATAACTGATGGAAGTTGATACAGAGATCCTTGGCCAGGTCCCAGATGGAGCTCCAGGAGTCCAATTGGCAGGGAAGAGGAGGGATTGTATGAGCAAGAATTGTTGAGACCAAGATTGGAAAAAGCACAGGGACAAATAGGCAAGCTAATGGAAACACATGAAGTATGAACCAAAAGCTGTGGAGCCCCCAACTGGTTCAGGTCTTCTGGATTAGTGAGAAAATTGAATTGCTTGAAGTGTTTGGGAGACACCCAGGCAGTGGGACCTGGACCTGTCATTAGTGCATGAGCTGGCTCTTTGGAACCTGGGGCTGTTGTGGGGACACTTTCCTCAGCCTGGAAGGACGGGTCTGGACTTGTCTGTAGTGAATCTACCAGGTTGAGCTGAATCACCAGAGGAGTCTTTGCCCTGGGGGAGATGGGAATGGGGAGAGGGGATGGTGGGAAAGCTAGGCCGTGAGGCGGGAGGGGGGAAGACAGGGAACCCATGGCTGATATGTAAAATTAAAACACAAATGGATTAAGAAAATGTGGTACATATACACAATGGAGTACTACTCAGCAGAGAAAAACAATGACATCATGAGGTTTGCAGACAAATGGATCGATCTAGAAAAAATCATCCTAAGTGAGGTAACCCAGACTCAAAAAGACAAACATGGTATTTACTCATGCATAGGAGGATACTAGTTGTAAAACAAAGATGACTAGATTGCTACTCACAACTCCAGGGAGGCTACCTAGAAAGCAGGACCCTAAGAAAGACACAGGGTTCACCCAATGACAGAGAAATGGATGAGATCTACATGAACAACATGGTTGTGAGTGGGGGTAATGAACTCTCATCCAATAACTGATGGAAGTGGATACAAAGATCCTTGGCCAGGCCCCAGGTGGAGCTCCAGGAGTCCAATTGGTGAGAAAGAGGAGGGATTGTATGAGTAATTTGCTTTCTTAATGAGAAATTATGAATATAATTCTTTGTGAATGCTCAAATAATTTCTTCCCTGTTTAAATAGAGACAAATTGTCTACTGCTTTCCTGTCCAGTATGTCTCCAGTGATAGGTCTAAATGGCCTTGTGTAAGAATGAAGATAATACAGACAGATACAACACTGGGACCCAAAGAAAAGCTGGGATCAGGTAATCTCTGCTCAAATAGAGTTAAAGATTTATTTACTACATGGTGATAATAGAAAGGCATGGTTACTATCTGAAGCCATGCACATACTCATGCTTTGCTCATCTCATTCCTTACAGTCTCTTTAGCCTTGCATTATTTAGGCCTATACATCTGAAAAGAGCAAATTATGGTGGAGAGTTTTTGTCCCAACTATTATCATCCTCATGAGATCACAGGGAGATTTGTAATGTTCTAAGCCTCATGTGATGAGGAGAAGTTTGTTGGCCTTTGTGTGTGAGTCTATATCTATGATCCTTGATCTAGATCTGCCCATGGAAACAGATCTTGTACACTCACAGACCAACTGAGCTCTATTTTTGCTGCCCATATATACATCCAATGATTGAATCTGTAATAGTTTTCATAAAACAATTGGCTTTATATATTTTTTATTTTTATTTTTTATTATGTGTTTTAATTTTATACATTGGCCATGGGTTCCCCTGTCCTCCCCCTGCCTCCCCCACTCCCACCATTTCCCCCAGCCCCTCCCCTCCATTCCCATGTCCTCCAGGACCAAGACACCCCTTGGGACTCATTTAAACCTGGTGGATTCAATACAGGCATGTCCTATCACCTCCTTTCAGGCTGAGCATGTGTCCCTGCATAAGCCCAAGGTTCCAAATAGCCATCTCATGCACCAAGGACAGGTCCCAGTCCCACAGCCTGGGAGCCTCCCAAACAGATCAAGTTATTCAATTATCTCACTTATCCAGAGGGCCTGATCCAGCTGGGGACTCCACAGCCATTGGTTCATATTTCATGTGCTTCCATTAGATTGGCTATTTGACCCTGTGCTTTTTGCAATCTTGAATTCAACAATTCACACTCATGCCCTTGAGATTTTATGCCACTTGTGTTTTGGGTGCTTGAAGAGACTTTAAGAGGACTTGAGATTATCTGGACCTGGAGTTTCAGGCAAGGTGTGGAACCCTGTATGGGTAGATAGTGGCAACTGAACTTAGATTCTCTGGAAAAGCATCAAGAGTGCTTAACCACTTGACAATCACTCCAGGCCCACACAGAAACCTTGTAAGTTGACCATAAATAAATGTGTATTAAGTAATCTTTCTTTAACAAAATAATAATCATTTATAGAATAAAAAGAATGCTTTTTCTTTTATTAAGTGAATGAGCATCAGTTTATATTATAGGATAATTTATAGTTATTGGTCAAATGCTTTTAAACAAAATAAGAAAGTTAATTATAGAATGTGAAATGCATTTTGAGAGAATAATGAGATGTGTTTTATTAATATCTGTTTATAAAAAGTGAGTGACACTATTTAAATTTATTTATTGCCCTGATTAATGTATCATACAACATTATTTGGATTATATTTGTGATAAAAAAGAACCAAGTTAATTTAAATGACTATATTGACTAGTCAAAATCTAAGATGTCAGTAATATTTCATATAATAAAAAGTCTTCTAAAGTTCAGCATTAAATTAGCACATTTGTTAGCAAATGTATTTAACCAAACAAATTACCTATCAGCATGTGTTTACACATCTGAGTGCTCAAGGGCCATTTGTAGGAGGTTTGCAACTATGCTGGGAATAAGTTTACTGCAGAAAAAAATAAGATTGCCCAATTCTGAGAGTCTATTTTACAATAACACATGTCATCTCTTATTTATGTTCCACACAGTGTTTGATATGGTGTTTACCAACAGAGGTCAGCTATGATCAACCCCAGGACAGTAACCCTGTAGACCGCAACCCACAGCTCCAGTTGGTGCTCGGCCCACAAAAATCAGAAAAAACGTATCAAAAATTTCTCAATGTTATAAAAGTAAAATTCAAAAATGTATATATTTAAACACAAGAAATTACATAAACAAAAATTTTCAACTGATTAATTGAAAGATTCAAAATATAATTATCTGAGTTCTGGCTGTCAATATAAATAATTCAGATGTAGACTTTACAACTTTATCAGATTATAATTTTTGTTTCAGTTATCTTTTTTTATACTATATGTATATTTTGGGTATTAGACCTTTATCTGATTAGAATTTTTGTTATATTAATTTGATTTGATGGGTTCAATACATATCTTTGGGATATTAGATTTTTATCAGGATAGATTTTTTTCATTTAATTTTTTTTGTTTAAGATATAAATATTTGTTTTTAGAGCAATATCAAATGAGAATCTTTTTATTATTTACTGATTTCCCAGTTTTTAGTATCTATATTTTTGTATGGACCTTTATCAACATGATAATCTTTGTTTTATTTAATTTTTGTGTTCAATGTGTTTGTTTCTGATATTTGACAATTGACATGAAAATTGTACTTTCTTTTTTTTATTTGTTTTGTTTAATATGTATATTTGGATATGAGCTCTTTATCAGAAGGGAATTTTTGTTTTACTTAATTTTTTATTTTCCATATGTATATTCTGGATATTAGCCCTTTATCTGTTGAAAATTTTTGTTTTACTTCATTTGTTGTGTTCAATATGTATGTTTTTGATATTTGAAGTTTATCACTTTTATTATTTTTTCTTTTTCTTTTTTCATTTGTTCAATATGTATATTTGGATATGATACATTTATCATATGAGAAATTTTTTTTACTTAATTTCTTTTGTTCAGTAAGAATATTTTTGCTAGTTCAGCTTTATCACGTGAGAAATTTTTGTTTTCTGATTTTCTTGTGTTCAATATGTATGTTTTGGATATAAGTATGTTCACGTTGAAAATATTGTTTCATTTCTTTTGTTCCATATGTATATTTTTGATATGAAGACTTTTATCACATGAAAAGGTTTGTTTTATATTATGCTAATTATGTTCAATATGTATATTTTTGGATATTAGACGTCTATTGGATCAGAAATTTTTGTGTTATTTATCTGATTTCTTGGGTTCAATGTCTGTATTTTTGATATTAGTTCTTTATCAGATGGGATTTGCTTTGTTTATTTATCTAATTAAAGTCAATAGTTGTATTTGTGATATTTGACCTCTATCAGAATGACATATTGTTGTGGTTAATTATTTGATTTCTTGTGTTCAATACGTATAATATGGATATTTGGTCCTTTATGATATAAGATTTTTTTGTTTTATTTAACTGGTGCAATGTGTTCAACATATATATTTTGGATATTGACATTGATCAGATGAGAATTTTTGTTTTATTTATCTGAATTCTTGTTGTCAGTAGGTATATTTTTTATATTAGACATTTATCACATGAGAAATTTTGTTTTTTTTTTCTTTGAGTTTAATATGAATATTATGAATATTAGACCTTTATCAGATGGGAATTTTTTATTATTTACTTATTTCTTGTGTCTCTGTGTGTATATTTTGGATATTAGACATTTATCAGGAGAGATATTTTGTTTTATTTATTTGATTTCTTGTGTTCAATATGTATATATTGGATATTAGTTCTTTATTATGTGAAAAATTTCTTATTTAATATCTTGTGTTTGACATATGTACACATATATATGACAATAGAGATGATTATTTAATGAGAATTTTTATTTTATTTTATGATATCCTTTGTTACTATGTATATATGTATATTAGACATTTACCAGGTGACAATTTTCTTTTATTTATCTATTTTTTTCAATATGTACAAAAGCTGGCCAAGGATACACACTTAAAATTTTGTCATATAGTATTCCTTCACTTTCAAGGCTAGTCAAAATTTTTTTCAAATGTTTCTTATGTGATATAATTATTTGAGATAACATTGTAACCAATATCATTTATCTTTCCTAAATGCTACAATGCTAAAATGTGAAACAATGTTGAACTATGTGTATAAATTGCATTATGTAAGATTTTCAAAAAAAAGAATCAAGCAGACATAATTATATTTAATTAAATATAATACAAATGTAAATTATTTAAATATAAACTAATTTTATAATATAAGATTTATACACATAAATAAATTTAATTAAAAATATATTTTTTCACACTGCAGGATGTTAACCACCTCCAATGCACACATAGGCAGGTCCACACTGCATTCATTATCTCAGTGAAAAATAAGGCTTCCTACAGGAGGAAGATGTGTTTGCGCGGTCAGGCATCCCAGGGTATTTATGGGCAACCGACTGGGGGATTGATGATGCAAAATTTATCAATTCCAGGGAACACCATGTACGTTGATAAAATAAAAATAAATTGTAAAAGATTGGCTCCATCAAAAGAGAAATTAGCAAAGCTTGATTTGCAGATTATTTTCTCCTGTTTTTATTGCCAGTTACCATAAGTTGTCATGTGATCTCCACATGCATTGCATTTTACACACACACACACACACACACACACACACACACACACCACACTATATAAACAGTTGCAGTAATTTTAAGTACCACTTTTTTTATTCCTGATTGACTACCACACACAGAGCTACATGTACAGGAAAAGGGATGTGGAAGCCACAGAGGAAGTTGCAGAAGTAGCGCAAACG
>NW_023413448.1:0-2729 GCF_903995425.1 Onychomys torridus
TTATTATTTAGGAGTGACTCCCTGTGCCAATGCATTCGGGTACTTACCTACTTCTCTTCTAACGGTTCAGATGTATGAGAATTTTTGAGTCTTTGATCTTCTTGGAACTTGATTTGCGCACAGGTGACATGATATGATCTATTTGCAATCTCTATTAGGTAGATGTCCATTGCCAGCACCATTTGTGAAAGATACTTTCATGTTTTTCATGTGTATAATTTAGCTTCTTTTTCAAAAATTCAGGTGTCCGATTTGAGTTTGATTATGTCAGAGAGTCTTCAATCCATTTCGCATTTATCCACATGTCTGTTTTAATGCCAATACTAAGCTGTTTTTATTACTTTAGTGCTAGGGAGATATTTTTCTGTTACATTGTAAATATATGTTGTTCACATTGGTCAATAAATAAGCTGCTTTAGCCATGGCAAGGCAGGTTAGAGACAGTTAGGAAATTCAAAGAGAGAAAGAAAAGGGGTGGGGAGGCAGAATATAAGGAGACAGCAAGCCATTACCAAAGGAAAAACAAGATGCCAACAGATCAGTAAAGCCATGGAACATGTAGCAAAACATAGATTAATATAGATGGGTTAATTTAAGATATAAGAGCTAACTAATAAGACATGTGCCATAGACCATACAGTTTGTAAATAATATTAAGCCTCTGAATGATTATTTTATTAGTGGCTGCAGGACCTCAGGGCCAGGTGGGATGGGAGAAACCATCTAACTACACTATAGCTCTATAGTAGAGCTTGAAGTTAGGGATGGTGATGCCTCTGAAAGTTCTTTTATGGTACAGGATTGTTTTGGCTATCCTGGGTTTTTTATTTTTCCATATGAAGTTGAGTATTGTTCTTTCCAGATTTGTGAAGAATTTTGTTGGGATTTTGATGGTATTGCATTGAATCTGTAGATTGCTTTTGGTAAGATTGTCATTTTTACTATGTTGATCCTACCTATCCATGAGCATGGGAGATCTTTACATTTTCTGATACTTTCTTCAACTTCTTTCTTGAAAGACTTAAAGTTCTTGTTATACAGATCTTTCATTTGCAAGGTATTTTATTTTGTTTATGGCTGTTGTAATGTGTGCTGTTTCTCTGATTTCTTTCTCAGCCCATTTATCATTTGTACATAGGAGGGCTACTGATTCTTTTTTTTTTTTTTTTTTTTTTTTAGTTAATCTTGTATATCGCCACACTACTGAAGGAGTTTATCAGCTGTAGCAGTTCCCTGGTAGAATTTTTGGGGTCACTTATGTATACTATCATATCATCTGCAATTAGCAAAAGTTTGACTTCTTCCTTTCCAATTTGTATCCCCTTGATCTTTTTTGTTGTCTCATTGCTCTACCTAGAACTATGAGCACTATATTGAATAGTTATGGAGAGAGTGGACAGCCTTGTCTTGTTCCTGATTTTAGTGGAATCACTTTGAGTTTCTTTCCATTAAGTTTGATCTTGGCTCTTGGCTTGCTGTATATTGACTTTATTATGTTTCAGCATGTTCCTTGTATCCCTGATCTATCCAAGACTTTTATCATGAAGGGGTTGAATTTTGTTGAAGGTTTTTTCAGCATCTAATGAGATGATCATGTGGGTTTTTTTTTCTTTCAGTTTATCTATATGGTGGATTGCATTTACAGATTTTTGTATGTTGAACCATCCCTGCATCTCTGGGATGAAGCAAGCCTACTTGATCATGGTGGATGATTTTTCTTATGTGTTCTTGGATTCAGTTTGTCAGTATTTTATTGAGTATTTTTATGTCAATGTTCATGAGGGAGACTTGTCTGTAATTCTCTTTCTTAGTTTTTGTGCGTTTTAAGTATCAGGGTAACTCTAGCCACATAAAAGTTTGGCAATGTTCCTTCTGTTTCTATAGTGTGTAACAACTTGAGGAGTACTGATATTAGCTTTTTTTTTTTTTTTTTTTTAAATTCTGGTAAAATTCTGAGCTGAAACCATCTGGTTCTGGGCTTTTTTTTGTTGTTGGGAGACTTTTGATGACTGATTCTATTTCCTTAAAGGCTATTGGTCTACTTAAATTGTTTATCTTGTCTTGATTTAATTTTGGTATGTGGTAAATTTCCATCTAGAAAATTGTCCATTTCTTTCTTTTACATTTTCCAATGTTGTAGAGTATATGTTTTTGAAGTATGATATAATGATTCTCTGGATTTCTTCAGTGTCTGTTATGCCCCCCTTTTCATTTCTGATTTTGTTGACTTGGATATTCTCTCTCTGCCCTTTAGTTAGTTTGGATAAGGGTGTGTCTACCTTGTTGACTTTCTCGAAAAATCAACCCTTTGTTTCATTGATTCTTTGTTTTGTTCTCTTTGTTTCTATTTATTGATTTTAGCCCTCATTTTGATTATTTTCTTGCCATCTACTCCTCCAGGGTGAGTTTGCTTCCTTTTGTTCTAGAGCTTTCAGATGTGCTGTTAAGTCACTAGTGTGAGATTTCTCCACATTCTTTATGTAGGCATTTAGTGCTTTGAACTTTCCTCTTAGCACTGCTTTCATAGTTTCCCCTAAGTTTGGGTGTGCTGTTCTTGTCATTTTCATTGAATTCTAGGAAGTCTTTAATTTTTTTTTCGTTATTTCTTCCTTGACCATGTGGGTGATTCAGTTGAACATTGTTTATTCCATGAGTTTGTAGGCTTTCTGGCCTTAGTTGTTGTTTTTGAATTCTAACTTTAAGCCGAGGTGATCCAATAAGATACAGGA
>NW_023413449.1:0-6434 GCF_903995425.1 Onychomys torridus
TCTCTTTGGAGCTGCAATGCTTCAGCCTCTCTAGAGCTGCAGTGCATCAGTTTCTAGAGCTGCAATGCTTCAGCATCTCTACAGCTGTAGTGCATCAGCTTCTCTAGACTGCAGTATCAGCCTCCTAGAGCTGCATGCATCAGCTCTCTAGAGCTTCATTGCAAGCCTCTCTAGCAAAAGATAACCAGGCTACAATCTACAACCCTAGAGAAGTCAGGTAAAGAGGAGGACCCTAAGACAGACATGCATGGATCACCCCAGGAAGGGAAAATGGATATGATCTCCTGGGTAAACTGGGAAGTGGGTAGAAGGGAGGGGATGGGGGATGGGAACATAAGAGATCTGGATGGCCAAGTTGGAGAGGGATGGAAATGGAGAGCAATGAAAGAGAATCTGACAGAGGGAGCCATTATGGGGTTAGGGAGAAATCTGGTGCTAGGGAAATCCCCAAGAACCTGCAAGGATGACCCCAGACAAGACTCCTAGCAATGGTGGAGGGTGCCTTAACCAGCCTTTTCCTGTAGCCAGATGGGTGACTACCTTAATTGTCATCATAGAACCTCCAGTGACTGAGGGAAGCAGATGCAGAGATCCACAGCCAGGCACTTGGCCAAGATCCTGGAGTTCAGTTGAAGAGAGGATGAGGGATTATATGAGCAAGGGGCATCAAGACCATAATTGGGAAAAACCACAGATACAGGTGACCCAAGTTAGTGTGAGCTTACAGACAGACTCTGGACTGACATCTGGGGAGTCTGCATGGGACCAAACTAGATAAGCCCTCTGAATGTGGGTGACTGCTGTGTGGCTTGGTGTGTTTGTGGGTCCCTGACAGTGGGACCAGGACTAACCCTGGGACATGAACTGGCTTTTTAGAGTGGATTCCCTATGGTGGTGCCTTGACAGCTTGATGCAGGCCGGAGGGACTTGGTCCTGCCACAACTGGATGTACCAGGCTTTGTTGACTCACAATGGAGGCCTTACCCTTATGAGGAGTGGGTGGGGGAGGTGGGGGTGAGAGCAGGAGATGGGGAAGGAGGGGGAACTTTGGTTGGTATGTAAAACTAAAAATATCTTAAAATGAAAAAAATGTGCCTTTATGACAAGGCTTCCAAGACCTGAGGTAGGCTGTAGATTGACTGTTCATTGGCTTTGCTTCTATTTACTGACCTTGACTTTGACTTCAGTCACATTCAAAGCTTGTGCAAATTCTTTCTTGTGGAAAGAAAACCACAAATGTTTAGCATGCAGGGTTTTACATGAAATGCAAAGTCATAAATGATTTCACTTTTTTAATATTACTATCCTCCTCACACCCTCCCATTTAACTTTCCTTCTCAGAATTAGTCTTCCTTTTGAAATGGTTTCAACTCTTAACAAACGTTTCTAAACCTAGAGATGAATAATTTTAACACACTATTAAAAATTGAAAATAAATTCTAAGTGTATGCTGAGCAAATTATACTAATTTAAAAAACAGCACCAGGGGAAGGGAAAGGGAAACCAAAAGGAGTTGATGGATAGATACACAGTCCTGAAAAGATGACAAATCTACCGGTGAGGAGGAAACCCTACAAAGTATAAATCCTTAACACTGGTGAACTTACACTAGTATTTTGGCACACTGTACTCATGTCTCTATATTTTACCGTAATTAAAATATCACACCAAACGACTCATGTTGACTAGTACACTGTTTCAGGTCAACACTACAAGCTAGTACTGACCTTGACCCCTACACAAGGTACCCTCCTGTACCACTATAGAGGGAGAAGACATCAGTGGCTTAGGGAGGGAAGATGGGGAACCAGGGCCTGGAAGAACCAAAGCACACCTCAACCTGAGACAACAGGGAGGTTGGGGATAGCTCCTGGTGCAAGGCACATACCTGGCAAGCGCATCTGGGTACTGGGTTTCTTTGAACAATTTTTCCATTTCCTCGACCTGCCCCAATGTGAACTGGAATGTGGTTCGCTGCCACCTGAGTGAGGAACGGCGCCCAGAATCCGAATCACAGGCTCAGCTGAGGGCCTTGGCTCCTCCTAGTGAGGCTCTGAGAAAGAGGAGTTCGGGTCCCTACTGCTCTCCTCAGAATTGTTTTGGCTCTCATGGACCTGGCAGGGCTCATTATTTCGGTCCATTGTGCGCTCCTCACCTCCACTATGGTCGCCACCCGCATCACCTCCACTTGGGTTGCCACCCACCAATCGCCAAGGCAGCCTCTAAGGTGGAGACCTCAGCTATCCCTCAACATTCTCATTCCTCACAACGTATATATGTTCCCAAGGGACGTTGTGGGCCATGACTGGTAGTGGGCCAAAGCCAGAGAGAAGTGGGACCCCAGGAATGACTGCCCTCGAGGTCTATTGTTAGGTCAGATTCTATTATAAACCAGGCGTCAAGAGAAGGCCTGAGGAAAGGCGACGTCAATGTGTCCTTCTGCGCAGCTCTACACTTCTCCATGTTCCTCGTGGTTGATGTCCACACGTTCTCTCCAGATGGGTGCTATAGCTTCTCCCTCCATGACTGACTACTCTGGGCTTTTGACCCTTGCTGAGGTAGGTGGTATTTGCTTTGTTGCACAAATGGTGGGTGTGGACCAAAAGATGAGAATCTGAGGAGTCATTGTCAACAGGGGTGTGAATGGTCCTGGAAAGTTAAACCTTGTTCTAGGGCATGTGTGCAGAATGAGTTTTAGCTTGGGTCTGTGCGCATGTGAACACTGCCTGTCCTCCTAGGTTGTAGAGATGACACTGAAGTGTGAATTGTGTAGCATTGCAAGATGATTGGGGAATAGAGTATGGAGAAAGGTGAGAACACCCACTGACCACAGGACCCTTCTGTGAACATGTAGAAAATTTCGGTGGGCCTCATCCTCCACCTATCTCTGCTGCTCAGAGAATGGGCTTAGAACTAAGTGGACAAGATCAGATTAGTGGCTGCTAGTTCAAGAGTCCCTGTTAGGACAGTGAATGCTAGCTAGCCATTGTTCTTCAAGCTCAACATCAAGACTTGGGGCTGGGTTTGAATATAATTCTAGTTAATGACACTGTCAAAAACCAAAAAAAAAGACACTCCCTCCCCTCAAAAGAAAAAAAAAATGATCTGCTTGAGAAATAATTACTTCAGATTTTAATAATTTTATAATCTCTGTTAAATTCCACATAATATTGCCTCAGTTCTTATCACTGAGGATGTTGATGCAGTCCCTTATTCTGTTGGATGGAAGGTAAATACATAAATATTCAGTCAGTGTTTAAAACAATATTTGGCATGTGACATATGGCATATGACACCTTGTCAGAACAATAATAGGTACCTGAGTTAGCCACTTTCTAAAGCAGGGAGGGTCAGTCCCACTCTTCCTGACAGATTCCCAGAAATAAACAAAATTTTGCCTTGTTCAGGATTACAAATTGAACTACAGAGGGAGTTCCAAGAAAGTGGCAAAACTAAAGAAACCTTGTCTTGAAAAAAAAGAAAGAAAGAAAGAAAGAAAAAAGAAAGAAAAGATACAAAGAGGAGATACTATTAATTATTTAGGATATAAAATAGGTCTACAAAATTAGACCCCAAAAGGTGCAAATTAGGAGAGATCAACTTCAGAACTTAATGACTTTCAAAGATTATTTGGAGACATTTCCCATCTATGAACTGTTGCTGGGGTAAAACAAGATGAACTGAGTAATTTGTTCAAAACCTTAGAAGGTGACAAGGTTTTAAATAGTCCAAGAGAATTATCAGTTCAGGCTGAGAGAGAATTGGCCTTGGTGGAAAAGAAACTACAGGAAGGACACGTGGATCATGTGGATCCAAAGCTTGATTGGTTTTTTTTTTTTACCCTCTAAGAATTCTCCTACAGGATTTTAATGCAGGGGGAGTTATTATATTGGAATGGATATTTCTACCAAATAAATGGAGTAAAAAATTAAAAACTTATGTGGAAAAGTCTCTGATTTGATTTTAAAAGGAAAATTGAGACTTCATCAATTAACAGGAATAGACCAGCAGAAATTGTCATACCTTTAACTAAGGAGGACATTGACAAATTATGGGCAGAAAATGAACCTTGGCAAATAGCTTGCAATAATTTTTTGGGAGAAATTAACAACAAATATCCAAAAAATGATAGAATTCAACATATAAAAAGAGCTGATTGGATTCTGTCTCACATTGTACAGAAAACACCCATATCTGGAGCCTGTACATTTTATACAGAGGCAAAAAAACAAGTACAGGCAGGTTACAAATCAGAAAACTAAATGGTTCAAATTCCTTATAATTCAGCTAAGAAATTGGAATTGTATGTTATTCTGAACCTCTCAACATAGTTACTGACTCTCAGTATGCTGAAAGAGTGGTATTATATATTGAAACTGCAGAATTTATCCCTGATGAGTCATTTTATTCAGTTACAAGGTATAATCAGGAATAGGAAGCACCCCTTACATATAACTCACATCTCATCCCAAACGGTCTTCAGGCCCTCTGGCACAAGGTAATGATGAGATTGATAAACTATTGATAGGAAATGTGATGAAGCCTCAACTTCATAAAAAACATCATGTCAATAGTAAAGGTTTAAAGAGAATTTTTCTGTAACCTGTGACAAGCCAAGGAAATTGTGAGGAAATGTCCTACTTGTTCTTTTTACAATAAGACTCTGCTGCCAGCAGGGTGCAACCCAAAGGGTACTCAGAGGAATGAAATCTGGCAGATGGATGTGTTCACATTGGAGAATTTGGAAAATTGTAATATGTACACCACACTATTGATACTTATCGGGTTTTCAATGGGCAACTACTCTGAATTCTGAAAAAGCTACTTTAGTAATCATGAATTTGTTAGAATTTATGGCCATCATGGTTATACATGTACAAATTAAAACTGACAATGCTCCAGCATACATCTCTGGTAAAATGAAACAGTTTTTTGCTTATTACAATTATAAAGCCTTTTACAGGTATACCACATAATCCTACAGGCCAAGCAGTCATAGAAATTTCAAACTGAAGCTAAAGGATATGCTAAATAAACAGAAAGGGATAACAAAAACAAATAGATTACATACATGCTCTGTTAACTTTGAATTTTCTCAGTGCTAAGGAGAAAGGTACAACAGCTGCAGAGAGACATTGGATAATAAAAAAAAACTACAGATTAAATCAGCCTATATACTTTAAGGATGTGCTGACCTCAGAATGGAAACCAGGACATGTGTTACGTTGGAGACAAGGTTTTGCTTTTGTTTCTACAGGAGAAGGAAAGCTATGCATACCATCAAAATTGATAAAGGTTCGATTTGAACAAGAGAGGCCTCTTAATTAGAAGAGGTGACTGTTCATCGGCCAGCATAATCATCCAATTAAAATTTACTTATACCAGAAACAAATGCTTTTCATGTAATCAGATGTAACTTAACAAAAGGGAATCCCCCAAAGTTAGGCTTGGGGAAAGGTTTTTGTCTTTCAGGAGAATGAAGGCTATGGACTCTGAAGAACACTGGACAAATGAGACATCTGAAGAAAAGGGACAAATAATCCAGAAAAAAAATGTTCCAAGAAAAAGAGTAAATCGGCCTATTGGTATATCACATATAAAATTTCATAATTCTTCCAAAATATTTGTTTCTGCTCTTCTCTCCAGACACTTAGCACAAGCCTAGGGTTTTCCCTGCTCTTGGAAGTTTGGGGAGTGTCAGGATTAAAAATCCAGTTCAATGTTTTTAGATTTCTTTTTCTTTATGTGTATGTGTGTTCAGTGTTTGCATTTGTACATGTGTGTTGGTGGAGACACATTATAAGGCATATGACACATTTTCAGAAAGAATATTAGGTGCCTGAGTTAACCACCATCAAAACTGGGAAGGGTCACAGTACCCCTCTTCCTGACAGATTTCCATATGCCCTATAGTATATTTTGTGTATTTCTAAAAGTTCACTACTTGGCTGTCCATGGGTTTGTCAGTGTAGATAAAGAGACAGCAACCCTGAGTCTACAACATGTTAATGCAGGAAGCTGGGGTCCTTATGGTGATGCAGAGCCATGGAAAGGCACTTGACATTTGTACTTGGGCCTCAGAGGACAGTTTTCCCTCTCACTGACTACCACACAATTTCTAGGAAACCTCTACATTATAACTTCAGAGAGAAGAGAGCAGAGGCAAAGAAAGAAGCAGCTAAGAAAAAAGTAAATGGGATGGGCAGTGTCAGCTCTATTTAGCTAAATCCCAAAGCCTGAGTTCTGTGTATCTTGGGACCCTGAATAAATACCTTATTCACAGCTTCCTTAACCATGAAATGGGGATAACACAATGCACAGGACAAGGATACCATCAGGTTTCATTAGTTACTTGCATTGAGTTACTTTCATTGAGTTATCCTTTTACTTCAACTTCACAAAACCAGTGTACCAGTAGCTACAATTTACTTCCT
>NW_023413450.1:0-1928 GCF_903995425.1 Onychomys torridus
ACTAAACCCATTCAATGGTGTTCCACTGACTGGAGTTCAGGGCCCATGTCCTTAACCTGGTCTCCAAGGCCCTCTGAGGGGGGCCCCACCTCTCCAGCTCTGTAGTTCACTATTTACCCCCCACTTCACTCCATGGACTCCATTTCCAGTCCTGCCCTGCTTCCACCTGCAGACAGCCTGGGGTTTGCTGGGCCCTGACCTGAAGGCTCCTGCCTTTGGGTCCCCCTAGTTAGCTCCACTCCATACTCAGACCTCAGCTTCTCACGGAAGGTTTGAAACCTTCCTTTTAGACTCAAGTCTCCTGTTGAGCACCTCACTCCCAAGTGTACCTTCCCGTGGAGTGCTGGTGTGGTCACACCTCTGCATGTGTAGGTGATTATTTGGGTGGTGTCTGCCCCTGTAGGACATAAGATCCAGAGGGTCAGGGCCCTGGGTGCAGGCACTCAGCTCTGCCCTCCCCTGAGTCTAGCAATGGACAATCCACAGACACTGTGTGCATAAGTGTGTACATGCCAGGGTCTGGGGCAGGAGGGTCTAGATGTTCCAGGGTTTCAGATGGGGTGGTCAGGACAAAGCTCACCATTCTCCCTCCATGACTCTCACAGACAGAGCGGTTTTCCAGAAGCACTGAGTGTACATTTCCCTTCTCTGTGTTTTGAGGGGACAGTTTATGTTATGGCACATTCTCAACAGCTTCAGATGATCGTCAAGGAACATTTTCCTCCATTCTGTTTGTGCTGCTAGATCAAGAATGCCCAGGAAAGCAGAGATGGTGGTGTGCGCTGTGTCCTCTTTACTTGATTGTTTGTTTGTTTTCTCTTGTTTCTGTGAGACAGTTTCATACTATAGCCCATACATAGTGGACTTGAACCCACTATGTAGTCCAGGTTGGCCTGTAACTCCATATGACCCTTTGCCTCAGCATCCTGAGAGTTGGCAGGGCAGGATCAGCCACCATATCACCTTCACTTTGTATTTTGGTAAGATTTGCCAAATTATTTACCTTGTCCAGAAACTCACTTTGAGCCAGACTGGGCTAGAACTAATGATCCTCCTGCCTGGTGCAGGAATTACCACCATGACCATAGCAACTCCCTTTTTTTTTTTTTTTCTTTATTTCTTTTTTTTTTTCCAAGACAGGGTTTCTCTGTGTAGCCCTGGACGTCCTGGAACTCACTCTGTGGACCAGGCTGGCCTCGAACTCACGGAGATCCACCTGCCTCTGCCTCCCGAGTGCACCACAGCTGCCTGTTTTACAATAACTCTTCTTCTTCTTCTTCTTCTTCTTCTTCTTCTTCTTCTTCTTCTTCTTCTTCTCCTCTCCTCCTCCTCCTCCTTCTTCTTCTCCTTCTCTCCTCTTCTCCTTCTTCTTCTTTTTTATTTTCAAGACAGTGTTTTCTCTTACAAAGGAAAACATTTATTTGGGGCTGGTTTACAGGTTCAGAGGTCTAGTCCATTATTGTCACAGCAGGAAGCATGGCATTATGCAGGCAGACATGATGCTGGAGAAGGAATCATAAATTCTACATTTGGATCCCAGGCAGCAGGAAGAGCAAGAGACACTGGGCATGGCCTGAGCATTTGAAACCTCAAAGCCCACCCCCAGTGACACACTTCTCCAACAAGGCCACACCTCCTAATGCCTCTCCCTAATAACCAAGCATTCAAATATACCAGTCTATGGGGTTGTTTCCTATGCAAAACCCCTACCTCAGCCTCTAACTGACCTGGAGTTCACTGATTCAGCCAGGTCTGCTGAATCCTCCTGCCTCTGCCCAGGGCTGGGGTCACACTGTGTGTTGGATTTTTTTCTTAGATTTTAAAATATTTTTATGTATACTTCTTCATCTATTACATCCAGACTACAATTCCCTTTCTCCTCCCTGCCAGCCCCTCCTCTCCACCTCCTCAACCCTCCACTCCTCTTC
>NW_023413451.1:0-4822 GCF_903995425.1 Onychomys torridus
TTGAGGTCAGGGATCATAATGCCTCCAGAGGTTGCTTTATTATACAGGATTCTTTTAGCTATCCTAGGTTTTTTTGTTTTTCCATATATAGTTAAGTATTGTTCTTTCCAAGTCTGTGAAGAATTGTGTTGGGATTTTGATGGGATTGCATTGAATCTGTAGATTGTTTTTGATAGGATTGCCATTTTTACTATGTTGATTCTCCATCCATGAGCATGGGAGATCTTTCCATTTTCTGATATCTTCTTCAATTTCTTTCTTCAGAGACTTAAAGTTTTTATCATTTCATTTGCTTAGTTAACAGTTACCCCAAGGAATTTTATATTATTTGTGGCTGTTGTAAAGGGAGATTTTCCTCTAATTTCTTTCTCAGCCCCTTTTTCTTTTATATAGGAGGGCTACTGATTTTTTTAGTTTATCTTCTATCCTACCACCTTACTGAAGGAGTTTATCAGCTGTAGGATTCCCTGGTAGAATTTTTTGGAGTCACTTAGGTATACTATCATATCATCTGCAAATAATGAAAGTTTGACTTCTTTCTTTCCAATTTATATCCCCTTAATCTCCTTTGTTGTCTTACTGCTCTAGCTAGAACTTCAATTATTATGTTGAATAAGTATGGGGAGAATGGACTGCCTTGTCTTGTTCCTGATTTTATTGTAATCGATTTGAGTTTCTCTCCATTTAATTTGATGTTGGCTGTTGGTTTGCTGTAAATTTTCTTTATTATGTTTATGCATGTTCCTTGTATGCCTGACCTCTCTAAAACCTTTATCATAAAGGGTTGTTAGATTTTGTCAAAGGCTTTTTCAGCATCCAATAAGATAATCATGTGTTTGTTGTTTGTTTTTTTCAGTTTGTTTATATGGTGTATTACATTGACAGATTTTCATATGTTGAACCATCCTTGCATCCCTGGGATGAAGCCTACTTGGTCATGGTGGATAACTGTTTTGATGTGTTCTTGGATTCAGTTAGCCAGTATTTTTATTGAGTGTTTTTGCATCAATATTCATGAGGGAGATTGGTCTGTATTTCTATTTCTTTGTTTCATGTTTGTGTGGTTTGGGTATCAGAATAACTGTAGCCTCATAAAAAGAATTTGGTAATGTTCCTTTTGTTTCTATTGTGTGGAACAATTTGAAGAGTATTGGTATTAGCTCTTCTTTGAAAATCTGGTAGAATTCTGCTCTGAAACCATCTGGTTGGGAGACTTTTAATGACCATTTCTATTTCCTTACGGATTATTTGGTCTATTTAAATAATAGATCTGGTCTTGATTAACTTTGGTATGGGGTACCTATCCAGAAATTCACCCATTTCTTTCAGATTTTCCAATTTTGTGGAGTACAGATTTTTGAAGTATGATCTGATGAGTCTCTGAATTTCCTCATTGTCTGTTGTTATGTCCCCCTTTTCATTTATGATTTTGTTAATTTGGATTCTCTCTCTCTCTCTCTCTCTCTCTCTCTCTCTCTTCTCTCTGCTTTTTGGTTAATTTGAATAAGGGCTTATCTATCTTGTTGATTTTCTCAAAGAACCAACTCTTTCTTTCATTGATTCTTTGTATTGTTATCTTTGTTTCTATTTTATTGATTTCAGCACTCAATTTGATTATTTTCTGGCATCTATTCCTCCTGGGTGAGTTTGCTTCTTCTTGTTCTAGAGCTCTCAGTTGTGCTGTTAAGTCACTAGCATGAGATTTCTCCAACTTCTTTATGTGGGCATTTAATGCTATGAATTTCCCTCTTAGTACTGCTTTCATGGTGTCCCATAAGTTTGGGTATGTCATATATTTGTTTCATTAAATTCTAGGAAATCTTTAATTTCTTTCTTTATTTCTTCCTTGTCCCATTGGTGATTCAATTTAGTTTCCATTAGATTGTAGGCTTTCTGAAATTTATGTTGTTTATGAAATCTAACTTTAAGCCATGGTGGTTTGATAAGACACAGGAGGTTATTTCAATTTTTGTATCTGTTGAGATTTGCTTTGTGACCAAGCATGTGGTCAATTTTGGAGAAGGTTCCATTGGGTGCTGAAAAGAAGGTATCTTCTTTTGTGTTAGGGTTGAATATTCTGTAGATATCTATTAAGTCCATATGAGTCATAATGTCTATTAGTTCCCTTATTTCTCTGTTAAGATTCTGTCTGGCAGACCTGTCCATTGGTGAGAGTGGGGTATTGAAGTCACCCACTACTAGTATGTGAGGTTTGTTGTGTGATTTAAGCTTTAGTAATGTTACTTTTATTAATGGTGGTGCCCTTGTATTTGGGGCATAAATATTCAGAATTGGGACTTCATCTTGTCAGATTTTCCATGTGATAAATATGTAGAGTCCTTCCCATTCTCTTTCAATTGATTTTAGTTCGAAGTCTATTTTATTAGATATTAGGATAGCTATACCAGCTTGCTTCTTAAATCCATTTGATTGGTCAGTATTTTCCCAGCCTTTTATTCCAGGATAGTGTCTGTCTTTAAAGGTGAGGTGTGTTCCTTGTATGCAGCAAATGGGTGGATCTTGTTTTCATATCCATTCTGTTAGCCTGTGTCTTTTTATAGGTGAATTGAGACCATTGATATTTATAGATATTAATGACCAGTTATTGTCAGTTCCTGACAATTTTTTGGTAGTAATGTTGTATGTTTCCCTTCTTTGGTATTTGTTGGTATGGGACTATCTATTGCCTGTGTTTTCATGGGTGTATCTAACTTCCTTAGGTTGGAATTTTCCTTCAAGTCCTTCTGTAGGGCTGTATTTGTGGAGAGATATTGTTTAAATCTGGTTTTAGCATGAAATATTTTGTCTATTCCGTCTACATTCATTGACAGTTTTGCTGGGTATAATAGTCTGGGTTGGCATCCATGATGTCTTAGTATCTGCATAACATCTGTCCAGGACTTTTAGAGTCTCCATTGAGAAGTAAGGTGTTTTTCTTATGGATCTGCCTTTATATGTTACTTGGCCTTTTTCCTTTACAGCTCTTAATATTTTTTTCTTTATTCTGTATGTTTAGTGGTTTGATTATTATGTGGGAAGGGGATTTTTTTTCTTTTTATTTCAGAGTTAAAAGCCAAAAGGTCAGAGCAATAGCTGAGAGCTGAAAACCCTTACCCTTCACTGCTGCTCTGTCTTTCCTCTACTCAAGAGACCTACTTCTGTGTGTTTCTGCTTTTTATAGACTTTCTGTTATGCCTTCTCATTGGTTGTAAACCCAAGCACATGACCTCCTCATCACTGCCTGTCTGTACAGACCTCAAGGTCTTCTATGGTTGGTATTCAGATTAAAAGCATGTGTCTCCATGCTGGCTGTATCCTTGAACACACAGAGATCAGCCTAGCTTTGCCTCCCTAGTGCTGGGATTAAAGGCAATGACCACCACTGCCCAGCTTCTGCTATGGCTTGCTCTGACCCCAAGGCAACTTTATTAATATACAAATAAAATCACATTTCAGTACAAATAAAGTATCACCACATTTCCCCTTTTCTATTTTAATAAAAAGGAAAAAAGTTATAACTAAAATGTATAATCCATTTGTATTTGACGAATTCAGAGAAAATAATTCCATTATCTATCCTATTTTGGTAAGTCCAAAATGTACCTGATTCACTTTCTATCCTAACGTATATTACTAATGGAATGGTCTTATAACATCTTTCAATTTTATACACATACACCTCTAGTGAGTTTCTTTTCTGAAATTCTTAACAAGGAAAAATATAACTAACTGATCTTCAATTCCCTCAGAGAACCAAGAAGGAAATAACACTACCTAATAAAAAATAAAAACAAGAAGTGCATGCAAGCAGCTTCCAAAACAAACAAACAAAAAAACAAAACAAACAAACAAACAAAAACTGTGAGTTGACAGAAACAGGCAGCTGCCTGGACAGTCACCTGAGGTTTCTCCACAGTGTTGGGGCATCCTCTTCAGCCTATAGGCTTAGCTTATTTTCATCCGATCTATTTGGTGTTCTGTAACCTTCTTGTATCTTTATAGGCATTTCCTTCCTCAGGTTGGGAAAGTTTCATCCTATGATTTTGTTGAATATATTTTCTGTGTCTTTGAGTTGGCATTCTTCTCCTTCCTCTATCCTTATTATTCGTAGATTTGGTCTTTTCATGGTGTCCAAAATTTCCTGGACATTTTGGGTCATGACTTTGTGGGCTTTAGTGTTTTCTTTGACTGATGAATCTATTTCTTCTACTGTATCTTCAACACCTAAGATCCACTCTTCTATCTCTTGCATTCTGTTGGTTATACTTGCATCTGTAGTTCCTGTTTGTTTACTCAGTTTTCCACTTCCAGCATTACCTCAGTTTGTGTCTTCTTTATTGACTCCATTTCATTCGGTTCAAATCTTGAACCGTTTCCCTCACTGGTTCAATTGCTTTCTCTTGGCTTTCAAGGGATATACTGATTTCTTCCCATTTTTTGTTTGACTTTTCCTTGATTTCTTTAAGGGAATTTTTCATTTCCTCTTCTAAGACCTCTAATATCTTCTTCAACTCATTTTTTAAATTTACTATATTTCTGTTTTAATTTTACACATCAGCCATGGGTTCACCTGTCCTCCCCCATCCCACCCCCACCCCACCTTCCCCCCATCCCCTTCCTCCATTCCCATCTCCTCCAGGGCCAAGACTCCCCTGGGGATTCATTTAAATCTGGTGGATTCAGTACAGGCAGGTCCAGTCCCCTCCTTGCAGGCTGAGCAAAGTGTCCCTGTGTAAGCCCAAGGTTTCAAACAGCCAGCTCATGCACTAAGGACAGGTCCAGATCCCACAGCCTGGATGCCTCCCAAACAGTTCAAGCCATT
>NW_023413452.1:0-10795 GCF_903995425.1 Onychomys torridus
GTGCCTTGTTGATCCAGATGCAGGGCTCCCAATGCCATGCTTGGCCTGCTGGGGTAATCAAATCTCCTTTGCTGAGATTGGGTGTCTGAGTGTGTTCTGTACTGTCTCTGAGAGGCTCCCAGTGTGGCATCGCGTGTGTGTGTTTGTGTGCGTGTGCGTGTGCGTGTGTGTGTGTGTGTGTGGTTTACAGACCCTGTGACTCAGAGATTGATAGTAGGCCTGAATATTCACATATATCAAACGATCTCAGTGATGTAAGTGCTGAAGCCAGGGAGCCTCACCTAGGGCATCACTGCTCTCAACGTTGTTCTCACCACTGTCCCTCATTGGAATCCTCTTGGGAGTTTATAAACCTGTCTTCATGGAGTGCCTCCTCCATGTAAATACTGATTATGAGTCCTGGGTATCCTTGTAAGGAGACAGTATCTCTGTTCTCAAGACACTGAAAATGTCTTCGCAAAATACAGATAGACCCAGATCTGTGGAATGTCCTGAGACATTCTTAGAGACCTAATCAATCCCTCCAGGCCAACTGAGGGAGCTCATGTATTCTAGTCTCCTTCCTTAGTCACATCCATCCTTTCCTGGCACTGGAGAACGGTAGCAGGCCTAATGCACATCAGGAGGTGCAGAATATAGAATTCAGGGTGTGAAATCCAGGGGGCTGGGGTAGTATAAAACAGAACCTTAAATCATGTGGTCCCTGAGGCCTGTGTTTGTGGGTTTCTTTGCTCCTGGGGGCATGCCCTTCCACAGGCTGAATTCTGAGCTTGAGATGCTGAAAACACAGCATAAGAAGGAGATGTCAGGTGTGAAGAAATTCCCCAAGGAGATTTGTGAGGCCTCATACAATTGCAAGGAGCTGAGTGAGAAGACCTACTCCTACCAGTGAGTGCCTAATTTAGATGGGACCCCAGAAATTGGTAAGGACTGCTTCAGGTAGTCTGAAGTTTGTCCAGTCCTGCCTGACCCAGCTGTCAGGAGGAATCTGTCCCCCAACCTCCTGCAGCAAAATGGTCCCATATAAACACACAGAGGCTTATATTACTTACAAACTGTGTGGCTAATGGCTTGAGTTTCTTGCTAGCTAGCTCTATCATCTTAAATTTACTCATTTCTTTATCTGTGTTTTGCCACATGGCTGCTGCATGGCCAGGCTAGTAGCATGTTGCTCCTTGGGTGGCAGCTGGCATCTCCTCCACCTCTGACTTTCTTCTCTGTCTCTCCTGGATTTTCCTGCCTGGCTCCATCCTGCCTTGCCAGAGGCCAAAGCAGCTCATGTATTATGAATGGAACAATGCAAACAAAGACATCCCACAGCAGCTTTCTTCCCTTCTTTACCTTTGAACCAAAGTGAGGACTGTGGTCTAGTTTGTTTCCCTCTTAGTAGATGCCTGCCTTATAGCTCTGGACGTGTGCCCTAAACTGATTCTTCCAGAGTGAAGTGTTTGAGACCCTCCAACTTTCTGTAGCTTCTGAACTCTAGAAGAACTGGTTTGCACCCTGGTTTCTGTGGCTCTGGCTTGATACAGAGCTCCTTCGTAAAAGCACATGGATGGAATGTATTCCTGTGTCTTCTGTCCTCAGAGCAGGATTGCTCTACCTGCTCTTGTTTCCAATACGTGACAGTTAGCCCAGTGTTGGGGAGGAGGTGGGGATCTAATTCTGGTTTTAGGGATAGCTCATGGGCACTTGCAAGAACCATGGCTAATATGGGTTTCAGCCCAGGGAACTTGGGTATGGGGAAATGGGACATTGCAGAATGATGGTATTAGGAGGCAGAATTGGCAGATAGAGATAGAACTCATCATTTTGGTGATATTTCAGCACCCTCTACAGTCAGTGCCAGACTGAATGGACTCAGCTGAAGGAAAAAGTGAGCATGTTAAAAGAGGACAACAGAAAGCTGCAGGGGGAGCAGATTTTACTCCAAGAGTCCTGTGAGGAGGCGAGGAGGCTCTGTGTGGAGGCTCATGGGAAGATCTATGACCTCTGGACAAAGCAGCAGCAGGTAGGTTGAAGCAGCAGGGTTCAAGGTGCCCTGTCTAACAATACACATACATATACACACCCATGTAACCATCTACTCACTTATCCACCTGACCCATCCTACCCAATAGTTCATTTCTGTGACCATTCTCACATCTTTCTGGGGATGTAGCCTCCTGGAATGCATTGCATGACTGACAAGCAAACCCTAGTGCTCTGCTAGAAGCTGCAGTCCATTGAGGGAGACGAGTAAATCACTTATCACTCACCTACATGTCAGTATGGTAGGAGCGGTGTTATGACGGGAACCACTTAGAGAGTAGCACAGAGCTTGGACTAAGTGGGGTCAATGGTTTGGGTCTCTCTTGCTTGGCAGGGGTCATGTGAGATCAGAGGCAGAAACAGCATGGAAGGAGGAATGCCCCCTGCTAAAGCCAAAGGACTGGGTCTTGTGGACATGTTTTTGGGTGTCATGTGACATTTTACCCTCTTGTTCCCAGACTGCCATGGTGTTCTCTTTACCTGGTCAAGCTCTTGGTTCAGTGACAGAAAATTAATTAACAGTTTGTCAGTACTGTTTGTTGTGAGTGGCATTGACCTGTTCTTTCATCCTGGATCAAATACTCAGAAGCCCACTGGATTACCAGGGATGTGGGAAGGGCTTATGGAAGGTGGGTGTCAGGGTAGCAGATTTGAGATTTTAAGAGAATAATTTCTCCAACTGTATCAACATAGGCTGCAAAAGTACAGCATGCTTTCCTTGGCATGTTTAGTCTCAAAAGGATGCAAAGCAGAATTGTGGGTCTCACTTGAAATAACTTGTGTGAGGAGTCTAATTTCAACTGGTAATGTCGTCCTCATGCAGTTGATGTCCTCCTCATTACCTTCTGTTCACTTTTGGTTTCAGGGGTGTGTGTGTGTGTCTGTGTGTAAGTATGTGTGGTGTGCTTTATGCATGCCTGAGGTTGCATATATTTGTGGGTTTGTTGGAAGACCAGAAGATGACATCAAGTGTCCTCTGTTGCTTTCTCCCTTATTCCCTTTAGCCTGAGTTTCTAACTGAATCTGCCATTTTGGTTCTGGCCATGTTGGATAGCCACAGATCTTTGGATCTCCTGTTTCCTCACAGTAGAGTTTCCTGTCTTTTCCTGTCTCATCTCATTGCTAAATAGTTCATTTGGTCAGAAAGAGAACTGAATTATTGGTGTTCTTAATTTTACACATTCTTATTTCTTTGTAATTAATGCATTTGGGAATAAATAACAAAAACCAAACAATGGAGCTGTTTTCCAAATAAAAAGTAGACGTTTCTTTCACAGCAAAGAGGTAACTTCTGAGGAAATGTCTGGTTTGTCTTACTGGCTTCACAAATGGAACCTGACATTTTGATGCTCCCTCTAACATGTATATGGGTGTGTTCTTAGTAAAGATTCATCCTCATGTTTTATAGAGTGCTGCATTTCAGGAAAGTGCAGTGGGTGACTTAAGTAGCATCCTACTGTCTGACCTGGGCTGTTTTAATATAATATGCACTGTCATCTGGTCAAAAGTTGTTGGGTAATGACAATGGGTGACTTCCATTCTCTGGTCTATCACTGTCTTCTGTGGAGAAGTCTGGGTAGGTTGAGTGAGGAGACAATGATGGGACAACTTCCTATCCAGCCATCTTCCATGAGCAGTTGTTTTTGTTTGGTCAAACTCAGTTGTGCAGAGGTTTTTACTTATCTGCACAATCAGTGAGTCTGGCGATAAAAACTTCCCTGGGTGGAGAAATAAGGTCAGGGCAGGTCAGAAGAGACTGGCTGGGTCTAAGATTCTTGTAGGAAGCAGGGAGGACCGACTTCCTCCCCCTGTAGTAGAAAAGGTGCTGCAACATTCTAGTCTTCTCTCTTGCTCTTCTGGGTTCTAGAAAGGGGTGTATGTGTGTCCCTGTGTTGTCTTTATGTATATCTTTGTGAGTATGGGAATATGTGTTTGAGCATCTACAAGTATGTTCACTCACTCACAGAACAATGGAACATCTTTAAGAATGATGGATTCAGACTTCAATGAGAAAGAACTATGTCAAATCTGGTTAGTAGGTTAGTACCACTTGGCATCAGTCAAAGAACAGATGGAGCTGCCCATCACTCTGCACGTCCACAGAGCTAACTACAACAAAAAACAGAAAATTGATGCAGGCTAAACATTTTTCAGGTATTTGTTGAGGCAGAATTATTTATGTGCAAGGAAATCCTGAGGAGAAAAACATAGTAACAAGGTGAAAAAGAGGCTCCAGAGAGGCAGCAAAGGCTGCCTGAGGGTTTGTGTCCTCCTCTGTTCTGGGTGAATGGTGGCTGACCACTAATGACTTCCCTGCATCCTGTTTTGTTCTTCTCCTCTTTGCCTGCTGCCATTTTCCTTTCACCTTTGCCTAACCTTGGTTCAGCTAACCTTGTCCTTGGAGCTTGGCCTGGATTTTATTCTCTAAGAAATTCTGTACTGCAGAGGAGCTTGTCGCTGCACATAGCCCAGCAGAAGTCCCACAGCAATGCTGAGGTGTGAGAAGAGACTGTCTCAATGCACCCCTTAGGCACACCATACTCTAAAGCATCCACTAAATGTTGTCTGCAGCTCTCAGAAACTGATTTTATTCTAAACTTCTTCATACTGAGTTAAAATCAGCCTGATGGAGGCTTGGCAGAAATGAGAATTCTCAGACATTGCTCATAGTGTAAGATGGTGTAAAATCTTCCCTGTGAGAAGCTATGTAAAATTATTCAGAATGTTGAATACAGACTCCAAGTGGACCAAGGATTCCAGAATGTAAAGTAGGTGTCCACAGAGAATACTGGGGACCACAGCGATACAGCAGGACTCATCAGAACACTCCCAACTAGAAAGAATTCAGATGCCCATCATTGATGAGTGAAAACATACCAGGTGGTCCATGGAATATTGTTAAGCATGGAATAATACATGCCATCATTTGGACGTGAGTTAGTTAACCTTCTGTTACTCAAAGTAAAGCCTAACACAATCATATTACTTGGAGAAAAAGTTAATATAGACTCATGATTTAGAGATTATCTAGTTTTCTGAGCTCATTGCTTTGGGTCTAAATTGAGGGAAACTGTGGTTTAGAGAGCTTCTTTAGAAGGAAGCTGCCCTCCTTGTAGAAACAGGGATTGAGTGAGGTCAAGGAGCTGGACAGTGCCATCCAGTGGTCCTGACCCGGGGAAATAAGCCTTAAATGCACAGAATGGGGAACTTGGTAGGAGAGCTTGGATTACTGGTGAAAGAACCCTGGGGTTCACCTGTCTGTTTACAAGTTTATAAGGCCAGCACTACATTGACTTATCAGGCCTCTAGTTCTTCTTCCAGGTCACCAGACATTTATGTTTTATACAGACATACAGGCAGACAGAAAAAGCACACATATGAAGTAAAAATGAAATGAAATATTATCAACACAGTGTAAAAGTACACAATCTTCACCACATCACTGTGTTCAGATCATCCTGTGTTTTCCTGTTTCTCAGATGGAATATGGGTAGAAAGGATGTTGGTTAATGAAAGGTAACTTTCTTATCAATAGTATCCCAGTTGATCTCTTCTTATATTAGTGTTATCTGGTCAAACAAACATAGATACAGTGTAGTGTGCTGGTATGTGTGCATTCATGTACATGTGTGTGTCCAAGAGTGTGTGTGTCCATGCATGTGTATGTACATGGGTGCAGAAAATCCTCTGCTAAAACCACAATCTTCTAATGAACAGGAACATCAAAGACTTGAGGAAAATCTTCAGTCCCTGCTGAAGCAGAAGGAGCTGCTCACATGGCAAAGTCACTTGGCAGTAAAGATGCAGCATCACTTCACTGTGTCCCAGATGAGGTAGGAGGCCAGGCTTCCAGAAGCAGGTGGATCCAAGTGGGTCCGCTGTACTTGCATCTCTGTCCTCTTTGAGCTTCTGTTCAATTGGCAAAGCTCCCAGCTACAGACAGGAAAAGAACTCCTCGGAGTGTTGTTGCTGGCTCAGTCAACAGGAACTTATGTCCAAGAAGCAAAATGCTTTCTCCTTGGTCTTATGGGGATTATGACCCCTTCTTCCATTCTGAGTGTTATAGTATGCTCTGAGTATCTCATCTCTAATGTTAGATCTCCCCACAAATATTCCCATGGTGCCAGAAACCTAGAACTATATCACCAATTATGAGGGAAAGTATGTCCTCCTGCAAATTTATGTTCCATCATGACATCAAGTGTAGATATAAGTTTCTACCCTTGGCAGATTTGCATACAGCAGCCTACTGCTGATTGCAGGCTCTCTGCAGTGTTTATCAGTATGTCATGAGAAGATTAATGTTGTCATAAACAGAGTAGGAGTTGACAAGTTAATCCCATGCAGGGTTCTGAGCTGTATGAATAACCAGAGCCTTCTCTGCAATGCTATGTAGGCTGCAATAGAAGGCAAGCATTGAGTTTTCCAGGAATTTCACATTCACATCATCTAATTAAGGCCAGTTACATCTTTCCTAACCTGTGCCACAGACCTTGCCATACTGATATTTCTCCAAAATGACGTCTTTTGACTGTTGGAGACACATGTTGTTTTTTCTAATTCAGTTCGCATTTTCCAGTTCAAATGCTAGCAGTTTTCAAAAGTTGAGAAAAAGTCCAGTCCAGGTGCTCTCTGCCCCTTATCCCGTTGGGCAATCAATGAATGAACTCAGCCCAAAGGTAATGCTGGCTTCTCTAGCTGAGTAGAGCTGATGGGGGCTCAAAAACTGACATGGCAGGTCCCCACCAGGCTTGTGTCCCAGCTGCCTTCCTCCCCTAGGTTTGAAAACCTCCAGCAGGAACTGGAGCAAACCACAGCCCAGGATGAGGGCCTCCTGCAGATGGAGATGCTGAAGCAGAAACACAATGTCCCAGGCAAGTAAGCCACCATTGAGTCCCATCCGCACCCAGGGTTCATGGGGTATGATTTCTTTATTTTGTTTACTAGGGATGAATAGGCCCTGATTTTTCTTGACAGTGGCACAGCAAAACTGTTTCTGAATCATATGTTCTTTACTGATGTTCCCTGACAGCACCTCTAAGGAAAACTGAGAAGGCTGGAAGAAGCCAGAGACACCTTGAAGGCATGACTTTCTACACTCCAGGTTCACGGCCTCCTCAGAAAATGCCACCTCTTTTCAGCTGTGAACTCACTAGTGAGGCAAATATCAACCTACCTTCAGGCGATCCAGCCACAATCTAATCCACATCTGTTGGCTCACTATTCCCAGGAAAAGATTGTATAGAATAAGTCTGAGATTCAGGGAATACAACACAAATTACTAAGAACCCTGACATCCATCAGTAAGTGGCCCCAGTGAGGGTCAAAATGACATGGAAGAGCAATGTTGGTGAGCAAGAGTTATTCTGTCAACTTCCTATCAAGGGCTTTCACAAGCTGACTCCATATGTGATGGAAATCTCAGGAGGAAGACTGTGTTACTGTCACACAGCCATGCAGGTTGACCACACCTAAAAGCATAAAATTCTCTCTAGTACAGTGCTGAAGCGGACACCATGTCATTTACTATAGAGAATAAGCCAGTGCCTCAACTCATTTGCTTTTCCATATGAAATTACAAAGGAATCTGAAATTTCCTTGATTTTTCCTTTTTTTTGGTTTATATTTTGGGATATTTTTGCTTTGGTTTGGATTTTTGTTCATTTTGCTTTAAGGTTTTGTTAACATTTGATATTACATTTATTCTTCTTATTGTTTTAATTGATTGCTAAGGCTATATAGTGTATTTAATGACAGCTGTTTTGAAAGTGCCCATTGAGTAAAGTCAATGTATTTTTATGAATAAAATGTAATTTTAAAGGTTTCACTCTAAGACTCTTCTTTAGTTAGTTGAGGTTTCCCACCCTTGTAAACACAGAACTCACAGGCTTGGATGTATCTCAGTAAGTTTCAGGAATCTCAGGCTGCACAAGGAATTCTCAGCCATGGGCCTCAGGGATACATAGGGGGATGGCACCTTGGATGTGGATGGCATTGCTTACGCATGTATATCCACTATGTCATAGAAAAACTAGACGTATTGTATCCTTGAGGTCTTATATTTAGCTACCAGTAAAATATGGTGCACTATACACACATATTCACATAATCATCATGTGGCCAAACTTAAAGGGAAACATAAATATATTGTACCAAGCATTTCAGGAAATAAGAATATTAATTCAAATTGTATAAAAGAAATCAGGAAAGCAAAAGCAATCTTTCTCAGGTTTTCTTGAATTATAACCTGAGTGATAATTGAACAGCAGAGATAATTTCCTGCAAGACATATTTGGTGGTGCTTTTCTTTATACTTAGGGATTATTTGCCACATGTACATGCAATTTCCACAGAGGCCAGGCGAGGGCAGATTCCATCTGGAATTTAAGTTAAAGAGGTTTGTTGGCTGTCCTGTGAGTCTTCTGAAACAGCAATAAATGCTCTTAATGGATGAGCCATCTCTCCAGTCCCTGCAACTGATCTCTGTCCTCCAAGCCATGTGTGCTGTATTAGGTAGATTGGAATACTCCTAAACAAAGACTGAAGTTTCTTGGAACCTGTAAGGACAGGCATGCTACTTGTCTTAGGCTGCCACACATCCATTCAGGGCTCTCATAGGTTCAGGATCCTGCCCCAGTCACTGACTGTCAGATTGGAACAGATTTGCTATATCGCTTCTAGGCTGACTACAACTATTAAGCCTGTCTGATGAAATGCAGAATTGAGAAGACCCTCCAGGGGTGGTTGTGGGTTGAGGAACCCCTCTTGACAGTTCAGATAATCAAAGTTGGGAGGAACCTCATGACTAGGTGGAGTGGATGGAGCCTGCAGGAGTCTCTACTGAAGCAGAAGAAGCTCCTCACCCGGCAAAGGGACTTGGCAGTAAAGATGCAGCATCACTTCACTGTGTCCCAGATGAGGTAGGAGCCCAGGCTTCCAGAAGCAGGTGGATCCAAGTGGGTCTGCTGTACCTAGATCTCTGTCTTCTTTGAGTTTCTGTTCAATTGGCAAAGCTCCCAGCCACAGACAGGGAAAGAATACCTCAGAGTGTTTTCACTGTCTCAGTCAATTGGAACTTATGTCCAGGAAGCAATTTGCTTTCTCCTTAGTCTTATGGGGATTGTGTCCCCTTCTTCCATTCTGAGACCTGTAGTATGCTCTGAGTATCTCATCTCTTAGATTAGATCTCCCCATAAATATTCCCATAGTAGACTGCGGCGAGCTCCTTGACCAGAGAGGAAGAACGACCCCCATTCGAGGATTCTTCTCAGATCACACTTTATTGGAGCGCCTCTTGATTGAGGGAGAGCAGGAGGTGAGGGGCCCCAAGAACCAAAAGGCAGCTGCTCATATAGGGAACCAAGCGAACGAGTCAATCTGTGATTGGATCCCGCCAGAATGCAAGCATCGGGGAGCCACGGGATAGGCGTGAGGACATAGGGCCGAAATTACGCGATTACGCGCTTGGTGCAAGCATCGAGGTGCCGCAGCCCCAGCAAGCACAGGCCAAATATGGAGTGTTTACAGCCCAAAGCTGTCAGGAAGTCGGCCATCTTAGAATGGGCGACTCCCTACATCTCTCGCCCTCTATAAATTAAGCAAACAGGAGAGAGTAGAGTCCGTCTCGATAAGACCCTTTAAGTACCCTTTTTCAGAGAGTGTGAGTATGTAGTGACATATGGGCGAATCGACTTGCTCTCCTTGAAGGAAGAAAACGTACCTACTTTCCAAGTGCAGTGCACGACTGGCATGCCTGTGCCCAATACAAATACTTCACCAATTCAGTCCCCACCTCATGATGTGTTGACCGATCGAAGGTGAGTAAACAAGATAATGGTCCACATACCTTCCCGAGTGCAATGGACTAACTAGTCCTAGGGGTGCAAAGGCTATGTGCACTTATCATTTGTTCTTTAAGGCAGAAAGCCAGATCTGAGGGGAGGAGTCACACTCCAGAGCGGCTAATGCCTGAGTGATAATGACCTTGTCCTTTTTTGTACGTGCTCGCAAATGGCAGACCAACCACAGACAAAGCACACACCCTCCAAGACAGCATGCCAAAAATATACCCACCCCCACACACTCCTTAAACAGGGAAAGGGCAGAAGAAATCCAGGAAGTTAATCCCTCCGCCAGTCCAGTGTCCACCTGGGTCGAGTTCACCATGACGATAGTCACCCTCAGTTGTTCCATCAGGTTGTCGAATTCTCCCGTCCAATTGCCTAAAAGATAACTGGACAACTGTTTAGACAGATTTACAGCACGGGTAAAGTTTTCATACTGGATACTAGTTACACACAACCCAGCATATTTCCACTGACAGCCGAGCTGGGCAATCTGCCAAAGGGTGTCAATTTGCTCTTATTGGCCACAGCCTCTTCCTTAGCAAACTCAATCAGGACAGACACCTGAACTCAGGCCCTTGGCCCTAATCATTCTCTATGCGGACCTGCTGGATAAAGCCACAAGAAACCCAAAAATGGGCTCCCACAGGTCCCCTTTTCTTAACATATAACAAAATAACTCATTATTAATAGCTTACAGCAATCTCCATAGCTTTTATACCTCCCAGGGTGGGAGGAGAGCATGATAAAGATGGCATTTCTCTTCTGGATTTGGTCCAAGGTGACTACAGCAGTCTTTAGCTGCATCAAGCCCTCTCTAAATGAAAAACTTAATACAATTGCAAACTTAAAGAATCCCTTAGCTTCATCATTACCATTAACAGGTTAACATAAATATTGCTACACATAGTCACAATTCT
>NW_023413453.1:0-31579 GCF_903995425.1 Onychomys torridus
CGAGAGAGATTCAAACTGAGACAGATTACGGGGAGGAAGGAGTTTACTAAGAGTTATCGATGCATGGACGGACAGAAAGGTAGATATCAGCAATGGCAGGGCGCTTTAAGGAGATTTCAAGTTCCACCCACATGACAGGGGCTCCAAATGGAAATGGGGTTTCCTTTTTATATCTTCTGAGGATAGATGTGCTTTTGCCTGCACAAGCTGAACCAGGAAGGAGACAGGAAGCGAACAGGATTGTGGACACTAATACCGTCTTTGACCAAAATCACTGCCCAGGTGAGAAACCCGGGATCTGGATGGCAGCAGGTCAAGCTGGAGAGAACTCAGCGTCTGGACAGTGTCTCTGTGAGAGGTGAAGGGCATTGTTGTGGCCTGAGCAGCAGCTGGATTCTGACAGTACAGTCTTAGGGTGCAGAGAACAGACCGGAGGGGGGCCAGGCTGTGTTACTTTGCCACACTGGATCTGCACATGGGGATGAATGGCCAGAACCAGGAAACTGGAGGAAAGTCAGGAGCCATGGTTACCTTTCTAGAGCTTTATTGGGAGAGAAAGGGAGAGAGGGACAGAGGGAGGGAGGGGGGAGAGAGAGAGAGAGAGAACCAGGAAACAGAATATGCAGAGGGAAGAAAGTGGAAAGAGAAAAAAGGCGACACATAGAGGGCCATCTGCTTTTAGGCTGGGCCTCCATTGCAGGCTGATGACGTAATTAAGGAAAGAATCCTTACATCCCAGACTTTCACTTATAAGAAAGCAGGTAGATGGGAATAGGGGCATCGTTCCTCTCAAAAACTGCTTCCAACTGATGTTTGGAGGTCGGTTGGCTCTTGGGGAAATGGAGAAGGGGAGTCTTCCAAGGTAGACAGGCGTTGTGGGATGCTGTCTGCTGTCCATTTGTTCTGGAGACATGTATCCCTCTTGGCTGTGGCTGGGAACCTTCTGTCTGACAAGATTCTGGTGACATAGAAAAAAGCTTAGAGAGAAAACAATCATTATTATTTTATGTTGGTAGATCCTGCCTGTCCAGATGGATTTTGAAACATGTTAAGCTTTATCAGAGACAGATTGTTTTAAAGCATCTCATAGTAATAGATGTTTACATTAAAGTCTTTTTTGTAGTGCCTAGACACTTTTGGGTCTCGGGGTGTAAATACCTTTTAGCTGTTACAGTTCCTTACTTGATGATCTTGGAACTCCGGCTCTGTGGTGGTCCTATACCATGAGCTGAACAGTGATTTAGAACAGGGAACTGGGAAGAGAAAAGCTTGTGGTACATGAGATTTTTTTTTTTTTTTGGAATTAGGGACAAGGCAAAGATCATAGCCTTGTCTGTATGCACATGAGAAACACAGGCAGTAACTTTGAAGTGAGACAATGAGCTCTTATCCTAGCTGGAAATTTTTTTTTTCATTAAGTAACTCTGAAAGTGCAATTAAATCTGGTGAGGTAGGTAAGGCTGTCCTCTGTACCCTACAACAGAAAGGAGAAATGACATCCTAAAACTCCCAGGACTGAGTCAGTAGCTCTGGTGTCCAGAAGGAAAGAAACAGATCGCTTCCCTGCTGCACTCTGGGTTCCCTGCCATGTCTGTAGCCAAGCCTAGGTCTGCTGGAGAACTTAGCTTGATGTTCCCATGGGTCTTGGCACCTGGTAGCAGTCAGCTGACTGGTTGACTTTCTAGGTGGCACTTTTAACAAGGATGGTGATAGCCTGGCAGGGCATTCACTATCCTGTGGCCTTTTTTCATTTAAAAGAGGGACTCAACAGCTTTTGGGAATCAGTGAGTGCCAGCACTTGGCAATTTTGTTTTCGGGCTTTTATCTCTTCCCTGGCACACCTTAAATGCCACAGCTGACTCTTTTGCCCATGGGGTCAGGAGCCTTGCTCTCCAGATGCTTAAGTTTTAGTCTGGAGGGTGTGGAGAAAAAGAGATGGATTTTACTCCCTGTCCTGGATTTTTTTCCTGATGACTGGTGGCTTAAGGACAGCTTTTGGAAGGTCTGCCAGTAGGCAGACTGTAAACCGATCCTTTTGGAACTTGTCTGAGGAAATAAGCTGATTTTCTTTGCTTTTTTTTTTTTTTTTTTTTTGCATAGGAGCCATCCTGACTACTGTAAACTTATGTATGGATCTCAGCTGCTTTCAGACCCGTCTGTGCTTCTCAAGGCAGTTTGAGAATGAGTGGGTGGAGGAAAGGTGAGTTAGAAGTGCAGGAGACTGAGCTGGTCACCCAGCCCCACTCACTGGGTCTTTAGGACACTATAGAGTCTCTTCTTGGGGCTCCCATGGGCAGGGAGCAGGGAGATGTTCATGCTGAGGGTGGGCAGCACATGAGGGAGGTGAAGATGATGATGTCATCCTAAGGGAGTAAGAAGAAGTCGGGTAGGGGCGGGGCTACTGTCCTAATGTAAAGTCTCAGGTGCAGCCTGAGTGTCCTGTCTACACCACCAGCTGCCATCCTTCCATCCTCTCTAGCATCTCCTCCACTCTCCTCAGGATCCACTCTGGACAGGGAATTCTGGGTCTGCATGTTGTCACTGGGGTAAACAAATCATGAGTGGGATGGTAGGTGGTGTGACAGGAGGGGAGGACAGATGGACAGTTTTCATCAATGATGATATCTGTAGGGTCAGGACACACAGGAACTGCACTATGATTATATTGAGTGGCGTTGCTGGAACTGGATAATTCAGAGAGAAATAGAGAATGTTGAGCCAGGTGGGTATAATGTCAGAGTCTGAATGCTGGGGACACTATCAGGAGCTGGAGTCTGAAGAGTCACATAGCCATGCCTGGAGAGATCATGTTTACTCAGGATGAGGACTGGATAAATGTGTGATGGCAGATTAGCTGTGAGAGGTGCCTTGTATGATTGTGTGTGTCTGTGTGCAGGTGTGTGCAAATGAGTGTCTGCTCATGTATGTGTAGGCCAGAGGACAACCTCAGGCAGTACTCCTACTCAGGACACCATGCACCTTGGACTATTTGTTTGCTTAGTTGGTCCTTGTTTTTCTTTGTTTGTCTGTCTTGGGGGACAAGTACTCACTATGTACCCCTGGCTGGTCTGGAACTCAATTTAAAGACCAGTCTACATGCAAGCTAACAGATGTTCTCTCTTCTCTGCCTCTGTCTCCCAAATGCTAGAATTAAAGGCATGCACCACCATGCGCACGTAGGGGTTTAATTTTTTTCCATTGTATTTACTTATTTATTCTATGGGGACCGGGCACTCATGTGCTACACAGCCTGAGCAGCAGCCAGATACTATTACTTCAGTCTGACACTCCCCACGGTCATACATGTGTGCACACATACCAGTGCTCCAGGCTGCTCTTCTACAGATAGTGTCCCTCCCCTGTGAAGTCATGGCTGCAGGGCCCAGTCACTGCTATTATGGGGAACGTGGTTGGGATTACAGGAGACTGACTACAGCATCCTGGACAGAAATCATGCCACAGCATAGACCCTATGGGGATTCACCTGAGTCCAGGCCTTGAAAATTCCAGAGTCCATGTCTTGGGACTCAGGGTCCAGCAGGTGGCAGCAGTGAGGCTGAGGACAAGGGACAGCTGGGATCCTGAAGAACCCACCAGTCCCACATGTGTAAAAATGATGGGGCCTAAGGCTGACATATGGCAGCTTCATCAGGTTTTTCCTGTCCTTGGTGACTTAGAAATCAGTGAACCTTTTCTGACAGACTCCAGACAGTAGGGCAGGACCTGCTAAAATCTGGAGGTGAGTACTCGTGACCAGGAGGGTCTCCTCTCTGAATTTCATGGAGGCTAAAGACAAGTTTCATCTGGTGGAGCAATTACTTACTTACTTACATACTTAGGGCATGCACAGAAACCTAGGTTCTATCTCCAGCAGGAGACAAAGGGCATGATGGCACACACCTGTCACCCCAGCATTTCTGAGGGCAATGAGGAGGATCTGTATGAGTTCAATGTCATCGTTGGCTACATAACAAGTTCAAAGCCCATCTTGGGCTACATGAGACACCCCCTAGCCCCAAAAGAAAGGTCAGACAAGTAGAACAGCCTTGTCCTGTGTCCTGACTGACAGTGCATCTAGTACCAACTCATCTTTAAGATTCTGTGATTGGAGTGTGCAAAGGTGCAAAGAATATAGAATTTTCGGACCAGGAAACTTGGTAGTGAGACAATGAGAGTTTTGTCTTGAGCAGGTCAAGGGATCTGAAGGCCATGGGAATTATAGGGACTGTGAGGAAGGCAGAGACAGCAGATGTGACAGAGGCGGCTGCACAGCCACCTGCAGGGAGGCATGGAGAAGGCAGTCAATGCAGCAATATAAGGAAATGGGAAGTCGCCTCTGCACATGTCACTCAGGGAGAATAATGCCACTTCCTCTGGTAAAACTTTGTCTTCACGTCCTATGGGGAACTGATGGAACCATGTCATGGGAAAGGTGGGATGACCCTCCTGCAGAACCAGCCCCGAGGTCACCACAGCCACTGCCTCAACCTCCCACGCCTCCACCCCAGTCACAGATCAGCTGTGTCCACTCTCAGAGTTGTTCCAGGCCATATGTCATCAGTGACACGTTGCTGCTCTGAGCTTCATCTCGGCAGCCCGTTCTTCTCCACAGCCCGTTCTTCTCGTCTTGAGGGCGGCTTCATCTCCTTTACTAAATGCCAGTGTACCATTGAGAGGTTAGACTCCGTCAGCTTAGTGACTCTTTCAAGATAACTGTTTCAGCTACTGTTCCACTGCACACCAGAGCCATCAGTCTCCTGCCTGTTCAGCGGCCTTAGAAGAAAGGGGCACTGTACCTTTTCTGGATTGCAAAGGCCACTTCAGCGATGGCGACATATAGTCCTGGCCTCAGAGGATGCCTGTTGCTAAAGCCACAACCACAAGCCAAGAAGAATGGACAGCTGAATTTACAAAATATCAACAACGTCCAGAATTTAAAATCCTGAATCATGATAGGACACTAGTGGAATTCAGGCGTTTCTGGTACATGAACAACTCTCACCAAATGTGAGGTTGAACTTGTGTACATCCTGGTTCACAAATGAGTCTGTCAGATATGCTAAGCCTATAGGCTGAAGATGATGCCCCTACATTTTGGAGAAACCTTGGGTGACTGTCCAGGAAGTTGGCCATTTCTGTCAACTCACATTATTTTGGAAGCCGCTTACGTGCACTTCCTGTTTTTTTAGGTAATATGATTTCCTTCTTGGGTCTCTGAGGGAGCTGAAGATTAGATTGTTATAGTTATAGTGACTTGAACATTATACAGTTATAGTTACAGCTTTCCTTGTTAAGAATTTCACAAAAGAAACTCACTGAGAGGTGTAATGTGTATAAATTTGAAATACATTATAAGATAGTTCTCTGTTAGTAATACAAGTTAGGATAGAAAGTGAATCGGGTACATTTTGGACTTACAAAATAGCATAGATAATGGAATATTTTCTCTGAGTTCATCAAATACAAATGGACTAGACCTTGTTTAGGTATTTATTGCTTGTCTATATTGTATATAGTTGGTGTACTTATTGTATGTAGTATTTCTTATATTAGTTATCACATTTTTCTCTTTTTTCTATTAATTAGAAGAATAGGGGGAAATGTGGTGATATTTTAATTGTACTGAAATGTCATTTTATTTGTATGTTAATAAATATAGTTTGCCTGGAGATCAGAGTTCATTAGTGAGCCAGGAATAGAAGTCAGGTGGTAGGGACCCAAGGCCTTAATCTGATCACATGGCAGGCAGAGTCTCTGTGTGGTCAAGGACACAGCCAAGTGTGGTGAGTATTGAGTCTTTAATCCCAGGACCAACCATAGAGACCAGGAGGTCTGTATAGATAGGCAGTGATGAGGAAGTCACATGGCTGAGCTTAGAGCCAATGAGAATTCAGAACAGGAAATCAATAAAAGACAAGACACACAGGAAGAAGGACTCTCTCTCTCAGGGCAAGGATGACAGGAAGTGGTAAGCTAAAGGGGGTCATGGCTCTTGCTCTGATCTCTTAGGCTTTAACTCTGTATTTGGTTCTGTGTTTCTTATTTAATAAGACCATTTAGAATTATATCTACAGTCAATTGCATATATTCCTGGCCAAAAATGGGATCTGGGCTCCTGGGCACAGCCATCCTGTCAGTGACCACAAGAATGTTCTGCAACGTGGGAAGGAAGAAGCCAACATGATGAAAGAATTGCTGGTCACAAGGAGGTGGAGATGGGGAGGTCCTGTTCCATCTGTCCTCCCCCTGAGAAGACTCAGGGGTTATATTCCCCTTTACCCTGATTCTTCCTGACTCCTGAGCACCCCAGGGTCCCTCACAGATCCTCCTCTCCTGTCTGGTGGCTCTGCTGGTCTCACTTCCTGGAGGGAATCAGGCCATGGCTTGGATCCTGCTTCTACTGATGTCAGCTGCATGCCTGCAAGCTGGTAAGTGATGGGGACCTTGTTAGCAGGGACACTGCTTTAGCCACAGAAGGGGGCGGTGCAGCTGGGAAGAGCAGGCTGTCCTGTGGACAGGTGTCTACTAGAGGATGCAGTGGATGCTTGTGCCCCAAGAGAGCTCATCCTCAGAGTGGGTCCAGTCCAACCCTTCCTTGACTTTCCAGTCCCTTATGGGATAATGAGACATAAGGACAGTTCTGCCCTGTGTCCCACACCTGCCTGTGGGTCAAGGGTCAGGAAGCTCTGAGTCATCCTTTCCATTCTCTGCAGAGACTTCAGATTCTCCTCATCCTACCCAGGATCCTTCAGCAGGATCCAAGAGAAAAAGTACCTTTGGGGTCAACCAACCAGTAAACCTCTCTGGTGTCCAGGGCGGCTCCATCGAGATCCCCTTCTCCTTCTCCTTTCCCTGGGAGATGGCACAGGATCCACAGATGAGGATTCTCTGGAAATGGCAACACCTCCTTGGGGAATTTATCTATAACTCTTCCTCTGGTTACACACATGAGCATTTCAAGAACCGGCTCGTCCTGACCTGGGCACAGCCTCAGACATCCGGAGTCCTCAGAGTCCTGGACTTGAAGAAGAAGGACCAGACAAAGTACTTTTGCCAAGTTCAACTGAACACAACAGAAGGCATGAAGAGTTTGCAGTCAATTGTAGGGACCCAGCTGACCATCGCTCATGGTGAGCCACACTGGCCCTGGCTTTGATGCCTCTGGCTTCCTTGTTCCCTAGATGTCACCTCAGGCTCCACAACTCTGAGATTTCTTTTATACTCATTCTCCTTGGCTCTGCCCAGGCTTCTGCTAACAGGATCTTTCCCTTGTTGTTGTGACAGGTCTTTGCTGGCTCCTCTGACCTTGTCTGTCATTTTCTTCTAAGATGGAACCCTATGCCCTCTTAAGCATTCAGCCTGTCCCTACTAGTCAGTTCACCCACTACTTGTCCCAAACTAACACTGCAGGCCAGTCCACTTCTCTAGGACCTCAATTGAGTGACTTCTCCAGGATGTAACAGCCTCACTTGGTCCTGAGGCAGGGCTCCAGTGAATCCCTGTATGAAGCATCTCCACACAGCTCCAACCTAAGCCCAGAACAAATAGCAGGTGCCCACTGGATGTTCTTGGAGTCCTCCAGTCCAAGTGTAAACTACTACCTGTCATCAAATTCCCTATTACCCCTCCTAGCTCCCCTGGACACATCCCTCACCTCTTTCTACAAAACTCTCTGTCTCTCCCACTTTTCACAACCTGCTCTCTCCTTCCTTACCTTCTCACCCTCACCTCTCCCACACAAGCGCCAAGGCTCTAGGGAAATAATGTCCCCATTGTTATGATATGGCTTCTCTGTCTTCTGGTCCTTGTCTCTCCTCTGCAGCAGAAGTAACTGCAGTCTTATGCACAGGGAACACTGAGGTCCAGCATCGTCACAGTGTGACTGTCCCCCCTGTGCTCTTCACTTGGCCCTGCAGGAGCTGGGATTCCGTGCTTAGTCGCTCATCACAGTGTTACTCTGTGGCTTTTTTATATGTTAGTATTTTAGTTTTTCTAAGACAGCGTCTCACCATTTAACCCTGGTTGTTCTGGAACTCACAGAAATCTACACAAGCCTCTGCCTCCTAAATGCTGAGATTAGGGGCCTGTGCCAGCACATCCAGCAGTGGCTCTTGGCTGGATTAAACCACCCACAGCACAGTTCTCTGCAAGGTCTCTGTGGCCACCATATTGACCTGATGTAATGTCAACCAGCAACTGCCAGGGCTCCGGGAAGGGAGAGAAAGGAGCTGTTTCTTGGGTCTAGAGTAGTGATTCTCAACCTTCCTAATGCTGTGACCCTTCAGTACAGTTCCCCATGTTGTAATGACCACCTTACACCATAAAACTATTTTCATTGCTACTTCATAACTATGATATTGCTACTGTTATGAACCATACTATAAATATCTTATATGCAGGATATCTTTAATTCTACCACTACAGGAGTACCGAAACACAGGTTGGGAACTGTTGACCTAGTGTTTCCAAGTAGGTAATTTGTGGAAATTAATCATAGTGATGTTTGTAGAGCAAATGGATGTACTCTGCCCTACACTGAACTGTACACTTATGGCGAAAATTATATATTTTTGTTATATAGTTTTAAGTATTCGCTGTGTGTGAACATGTGAATCTGTTAGTCCAGGTGTGTGTGTGTGTGTGTGTGTGTGTGTGTGTGTGTGTGTGTGTGTGTGTGTGTGTGTGTGTATGTGTTAAAGTTCACATTTCTTCATGTGCATATGTAGGCCAGAGGACAACATCAGGTGTCCCTCCCTTATTTTAAGACAGGGTGTCTCACTAGCTTTAAGTTTGTCAAGTAGACTGGGCTGGCTGGCTTGCTAGTGAGCCCCCGGAACATTCCTGTCTTCACCTCCTTAGTGCTGGGATCACAGCTCACTAACACTCTTTGGTGTGGAACTCTACACACAGATGGGGCTGGCTTTAAACTCGCAAAGATCTGCCCCTTGGGCTAAGATTAAAGTCCATGACAAGTTCATCGAGCTCTTTACATGACTACTAGGGATGAAACTCCATTCTGAGGCAACAAACAGCCAACACTCTGTGGACTGAGATGTGTCTGCATGTTACATACATCTATGATAAAAACTATATTTCTATGGAATAATTGTCTGTGACCAGATAACCATCTGAGGACACACCTCTAGGACTGGTGGAGAGTGAGCTTTCGAGCTTGTTCTCCTGGAGTCTCAGCCTTCAGCATGTGTTCCCCTCTCTGTGAACTTCTAACATCTATTCCACATCCCACATCTCACAGAGGAGACAAGGTGTGACACTCACCCCATCTCTCCCTCATCCAGGGAGGATCTGCTCACTCCTCATCTCTCCCCAGCCTTCAGCACCACCATGCAGAGCCCTTCCATTGTCACCTCTGCAGTCACCACAGCTGGCCTGGAGGACACAGAGGACCAGTGGCACCCTTCACTTGTGAACTTGGGAGCCATGGTCGGAGTGGTGGTGGCCACTACAGTGCTCATAACCCCTGTCTATGTATTGATGATCTTTCTCTGGAGGAAGAAAGGTAAGTGGTCCAGGACATGCCCTCACCTGACCTTCTCCTCTGCTTTCTCAGCTGTGGGGCATGGAGAAAGGTAAAGATGTGAGGGAAAAGTAAAGAGAACAGCAGGATAGGAATGTGACATAACTACACAAGCACTAAATTGTCCCCTACTTTCTTTAGAGACCATCTGGATCTGGAACAGATGAACACCTAGCCTGCCCCTAAGGAAATCAAGGAAATATGGGGTTGTCTCAGATCATACAGGTCAATGACCAAGGTGGTTCTCTGCCATTCACATGTGTGTGCATGTATGCAAATACACACACATACATATATACAGTCCAAAAATAAATTTTTAAAACATTAAGGAAATACTAAAAAAAGTAAGGATATTTGTATAATGGACAAGGAATCTCTAAGATAAGAATCTAGAAATCAATGCAATTCCTATTAAATTCCTATTGAATTTGTGTAAAGACAGAAGACTTGTCTTCTAACATTCTTAAGGATTCAGAAAAAAATATGGGGACACAGCAGGGAACATCTCTAATCCCAGCATATGGGAAACAGAAACCGGAGGATCCAGAGCTACAGTCTTCTGCAGATACAAAGAAAGTTGCTGGTCAACCTGGGCTCCTTGAGACCTTGTACTCACACAACACATGAGCCAAGTGTGGACTGTGTTCAGAGCAGATTTAAGACATGGTGACTACAAGACTGCAGGACAGGAGCAGAGATGAGCAGAGAGTGGAGTGTAACAGAGAGCACAGAACCAAAATCTGAAGATGTAGGCCCTGGTCTTCAGAAGGGCTCAGCCCTTCAACAGGAAAGTGGAGCATCTGAGAGCTGGAGAGCAGCAGCCTGAGAGGCAGCAGAAGTCTGAGTGGGATTCGAACCCTGAGGCTGATCTGCAGGGTGGCAGCAGCCTGCACTCACAGGGAAAGCTAGAGAGCCAGTTTCCAGGGAGAGAAAAGGGAGGTGTGGTGAGTGCAGGGCAGGGAAGGCAGGGAGGAGATATGGGTTCAAGGCAGGGGAAGGAAGCAGAGGGAGGAGGACATGGACAGGGGACAAAGGACCAGGAGAGCTGTCCTCTGATTGGCTGTGCTGTGCAGAAGGACAGCTGAGGACCAGCCTCAGGTCCTAGTGACTCTCAGAGGTGTTCCTGAATGTCTGCTGCAGAGCTGTTTGCTGCCCTGGGCCCCTGATGTTGTCTGAACACAGAGAACAGCTGAGAGGCAGATGGAGGGTGAGCATGGCTGCCACAGTGACTCTGTTTCTTCTCCTACAGGCCAGCAGACTCAAGATGACCCCAGCCAGGGGAGAGCCTGTCATCCCAAGGAGCAGCTGAGGGCTGTGTGGTGGTTTGAACAAGAATGGCCCCCATAGACTCAAGGGTTTGTCTGCTTTGTCTCCAGGCAGTGCCAGATAGGATGTGTGGCCTTGTAGGTATGGCCTTGTTGAAGGAACTGAGTCACTGAGGACGAGCTTTCATACTTCAAATGCTCAAGTCAGGACCAGTGTTTCCCTCTCTCTTCCTGCTGCCTGCTATCTTCTTGTAGAATGTCCAGCTACCTCTCCAGTACCATGTCTGCCTGTGTACCACCAACCTTCCCACCATGATGATAATCAACTAAACCTTTGAAACTGTAAGCCAACCCCAATTAAATGTTTTCCTTTATAAGAGTTTCCGTGGTCGTGGTTTCTCTTCACAGTAATGGAACTTTGATTAGACAGGTTATTTTGGGAAGTTTTTATGAGAGGCAGACCAGGGAGCTGGAGAGATAATTCCATCAGACAAGCATTGCTCACAGGCTGGAGGACCTGAGTTCGATAGGGAGAACGCACATTATAAGCCAGGGAGGTGACTGGAATTTGTAATACCAGCAGTGGACAAGCAAGAGTCAGGCAGAGTCGTGGAGCTTGCTGTCCCGCTAGTCTAGTCTAATGGCTGAGTTCCAGAACAATAGCGACCATGTCATAAAAATAATGAAATTAAATGGAGAGAAACTCAAAGCAACACCACTAAAATCAGGAACAAGGCAAGGCTGTTCCCTCTCCCCATAGTTATTCATTATAGTACTTGAAGTTCTAGCCAGAGCAATAAGACAACATAAGGAGATTAAGGGGATACAAATTGGAAAAAATAAGTCAAGCTTTCCCTATTTCCAAATGACATGATAGTATACATGAGTGACCCCAAAAATTCAACCAAGGAACTGATACAGCTAATAAAAACCTTCAGCAACATAGCAGGATACAACATCAACTCAAAAAATCAGTAGCCCTCCTATATACAATAGACAAACAGAAACAGGCTGAGAAGGAAATCAGAGATACATCACCCGTCACAATAGCCACAAATGATATAAAATACCTTGAAGTTACTCTAACTAAGCATATGAAGGACCTATATGACAAGAACTTTAAGTCCCTGAAAAAGAAATTGAAGAAGATGTCAGAAAATGAAAAGATCTCCCATGCTCATGGATAGGCAGAATTAACATAGTAAAAATGGCGATCTTACCAAAAGCAATCTACAGATTCAATGCAATCCCCATCAAATTACCAACACAATTCTTCACAAACCTGGAAAGAATAATACTCAACTTCATATGGAAAAACAAAAAACCCAGGATAGCCAAAAGAATCCTGGACAATAAAACAACCTCTGGAAGCATCATGATCCTTGACCTCAAGCTCTACTATAGAGCTACTGTAATAAAAACAGCTTGGTACTGGCATAAAAACGGACATGTGGACCAATAAAATCGAAATGAAGACCCTGACATTAACCTGCACACCTATGAACATACAATTTTTGACAAAGAAGCCAAAACCTTACAATGGAAAAAAGAAAGCATCTTCAACAAATGGTGCTGGCATAACTGGATGTCAGCATGCAGAAGGCTGCAAATAGATCCATATCTGTCACCGTGCACAAAACTTAAGACCAAGTGGATCAAAGACCTCAACATAAATCCAGTTACTCTGAACCTGATAGAAGAGAAAGGAGGAATTAGTCTTGAACACATTGGCACCGGAGATCACTTTCTAAATATAACACCAGTAGCACAGACACTGAGAGACACAGTCAATCAATGGGACCTCTTGAAACTGACAAGCTTTTGTACAGCAAGGGACATGCTCAACAAACAAAGTGACAGCCTACAGAATGGGAAAAGGTCTTCACCAATGCCACATCTGACAGAGGACTGATATCCAGAATATATGAAGAAGTCAAGAAATTAGACATCAAAATGTCCAACAGTCCAATTAAGAAATGGGCTATAGAACTAAACAGAGAATTCTCAACAAAGGAAGCTGCCATGGCTGAAAGACATTTAAGGAATTGCTCAACATCCCTAATTATCCAGGAAATGCAAATCAAAATGACTTTGAGATACCACCTTACACCTGTCAGAATGGCTAAGATCAAAAACACAGAAGACAGCTTATGCTGGAGAGGATGTGGAGCAAGGGGAACTCTCCTCCACTGCTGGTGGGAATCCAAGCTTGTACAGCCACTTTGGAACTCAATATGGCGCTTCCTTAGAAAATTGGAAATTCATCTCCCCCAAGACCCAGCTGTAGCACTCTTGGGCATATACCCAAGGAATGCTCAATCATACCACAAGGGCATTTGCTCAGCTATGTTCGTATCAGCATTCTTTGTAATAGCCAGAACCTGGAAACAACCTAGATGCCCTTCAACTGAAGAATGGATAAAGAAAATATGGTACATATACACAATGGAGTACTACTCAGCAGAGAAAAACAATGACATCATGAGGTTTGCAGGCAAATGGATGGATCTAGAAAAAATCATCCTGAGTGAGGCAACCCAGACTCAGAAAGACAAACACGGTATGTACTCACTCATAGGAGGATACTAGATGTTAAACAAAGATGACTAGACTGCTACACAACTCCAGGGAGGCTCCCTAGAAAATAGGACCCTAAGAAAGACACAGGGATCACCCAATGACAGAAAAATGGATGGGATCTACATGAACAACATGGATGACAGTGGGAGTAATGAAGGGCAAGGTTTGAGGGAAAAGGAGCTTAGGGGAGCAGGAGATCCCAGCTGGATCAAGAACAGAAAGGGAGATCAAGGAATAACAGACCATGATAAATAAAGACCACATGAGAACAGGAAGAAGCAAAGTGCTAGAGAGGTCCCCAGAAATCCACAATGATACATCCTCTGTAGACTACTGGCAATGGTCCAGAGAATGCCTGATCTGACCTTGTCTGGTGATCAGATGGCCAAACACCCTAACTGTCATGCTGGAACTATCATCCAATAACTGATGGAAATGGATGCAGAGATCCTCGGCCAGGCCCTAGGTGGAGTTCCAGGAGTCCAACTGGTGAGAAAGAGAAGGGATTGTAAGAGTGTGAATTGTTGAGACCAAGATTGGAAAAAGCACAGGGACAAATAGTCCTTAGTGCATGAGCTGGCTGTTTGGGCTTACATGGGGACACTTTGCTCAGCCTGGAAGGAGGGGACTGGACCTGCCTGTACTGATTCTACCAGGATGAGCTGAATCCCCACGGGAGTCTTGGCCCTGGAGGAGATGGGAATGGAGGGGAGGGGCTGGGGTGGGAGGGGGGAGGACAGGGGAACCAATGGATGATATGTAAAATTAAAACATAAATATAATAAAAAAGCAAAACAAAATAATGTGGATTCCTCAAGGGGATAAATAACGGTCATAACGTTTTAGAAATCTATTTCAAATGAAGTATTTCAAAATTACATATTAGTGGACATATGAAAAGTAGGGAACCAATTGATAGCTCAGTGGAAACAGGGTTTTGTGGCCTAGCCCAATGACCTACATTTGTTTCTGGGAACCCAAATGGTGCAAGGAGAAAACTGACTCTGGAAAATTGTCCTCTTCTTCTCATATACAAACATTGTCAGTCCCCAACTGCGACTAAACAGGACATACAGACCAGGCTAGCCTCAAATTCACAGAGATCCACTTGCCTCTGACTCTGTCTCTCAGAAGTTAGAATTGAAGGCATACAACACCATGAGTAGCCCAACTAGCTTTTAATCATTAAAACTTTTTCTTTACCCTGTGGGGCCTGGGCACACTTGTGCTACAGCCTGGGCAGCAGCCAGGCCCTCACACTGCAATCTGACACTCTCCATGGCCACATGCGTGCAGAAGCTCCCTGTGTGCACACCAAAGCCCCAGGCTGCTCTTTCACAGAAAGTGCCCCTCCCCTGTGATAGAATCATGGCTGCATGGCCCAGTCACCCCTGTTGGAAGAAACACAGTTGGCGGGCTGGGGAGATGTTTCAGAGGTTAAGAGCATTGACTGTTCTTCCAGAGATCCCGAGTTCAATTCCCAGCAACCACATGGTGGGTTACATCCATCTACAATGAGATCTGGTGCCCTCTTCTGGCATGCAGGCATGTATGCAGACAGAAACATAGTACATAATAAATAAATAAATCTTAAAATAATAATAATAATAAATAAATAAATAAATAAATGAAACAGTTGGCACTACAAGAGACCAATTACAGCATCCTGGACAGAAATCATCCCACAGCAGGTCCCTGTGGGAAAACAACTGAGGACTTGAAACTAGAGCAGAGCCCATGACTTGGGATTCAGGAACCAGCAGGGGGCAGCAGTGAGGCTGAGCACAAGGGGCAGCTGGGATCCTGAGGAAGCAGCCACAGTCTGTTGTGTAAAAATGCTGGGGTCCAGGACCTGATATATGTCAGGGTAGTGAGGTCAACCCCTCCTTGACAGATGGAGCATTCGGGTGAACTTTTACCCACACACCTCAGACTGTAGGGCAAGGCCAGATGAAGCCAGGAGGTGAGACTTGGAACCTAATCAGACATCCGGAATCCTCAGAATCCTGAACCTTCTGGAGAAGGACCAGACCACCTTTCTGTAAAGTTAGGCTGAACACCACCAAAGGCATGGAGAGTTGGCAGCTGGTGATGGACCCAGCTGACCATCATGGAAGCCACCGGGGCTCTGGCTTGGAAGCCTCTGTTTTCCTTGTTCCCTTGATGTCACCTCAGGCTCCCAAATCCCCTCTCTCCTTCCTTGTGGTCACATCTCCTACACAAGCCCAAAGGCTCTTCGGAATAATTTTCATGATGTGGCTGCTCTGTCTTCTGGTCACTGCCTCTCCTCTGCAGCAGAAGTAACGGCAGTCCCATGCACAGGAGCACTGAGGTTCAGCCTCGTCACTGTGTGGCTGTTACCCCTGTGGTCATCACATGGCCCTGCAGGAGCTCGGGACTCGGTGCTTTGCTGTTGATCACAACCTTGCTCTGGTCATGTCTACTCAGGACAAGGACATGGTAAATATGTGTGGACAGATCAGCTATTAAATGCATCTTGCATGATTGTATGTGTCTGTGTGTAGGTGCATGTGTGTACAAGTAAGTGTGTGCTCACATATGTGCAGGCCAGAGGACAACATCCAACATTACTACTTAAGACACCATCCATCTCAGGGTTTTGTTTGTTTGTTTGTTTTAGGATTTTGTTGTTTAATTTGGTTTTGTTTCTTTCTATTGATTTTGGAGTTTGTTTGATTTATTATTTTGGGGTGGGTTTGTATGTTTGTTTGTTTTTGAGACAAGGTCTATGTAGCCATTGATGGCCTGGAACAGCACATATAGACCAGGCTAGCCTCAAACTCAAAGAGATCAATTTGCCTCTGACTCTGTCTCTCAAAAGTTAGAATTAAAGGCATGCACCATCATACGTAGCACATATTGTTTTTAAATTTTTTAATTATTTTTTTACTCTGTGGGGTCAGGGCACACTTGTGCTACATCCTGAAAAGCAGCCAGGTTCTGACACTGCAGTCTGACACTCTCCATGGTCATATGCGTGCAGAAGCCCCATGTGTGCACACCAAAGCTCCAGGCTGCTCTTCCACAGAAAGTGCCCCTCCCCTGTGAAAGCATCATGGCTGCAGGGCACAGTCACTGCTGTTGGGGAAATGGAGTGGGCATTGCAGGAGACTGCTTACAGCATCCTGGACAGAAATCATCCCACAGCAGGTCCCTGTGGGGATTCAACTGAGTCCAGGACTTGAAACAGGAACAGAGCCCATGACTTGGGATTCAAGATCCAGCAGGGGGCAGCAGTGAGGCTGAGCACAAGGAGCATTGGGTTCTTACAGAACCCACTAGGGCCTGTTGTGTAAAAATGCTGGGGTCTAACACCTGACATATGGCGGCCTCATCAGGTCCAGCCCTTCCTTCAGAGACATAGCAATCCAGTAACCTTTTTCACAGACCCCAGACAGTAAGGCAAGGTCAGATGAAGCCTGGAGGAGAGTAGTCAAGACCAGGAGAGCCCCTCTAATACCTCCCTGTGGATAAAGACAAGGCTCATCCGGTAGAATGCTTACTGCACACAACCCTGGGTTCTACCTCCAGGAGGAGATAGGGGCACAAAGCAGAACACTTGTCAACCTCAGCTCTTGGGAGAGCAGAGAGGAGGATCTGTAGGAGTTCAAGGTTATCCTTGGCTACATAAGAAGTTCAAGGCCCAGCATGAGATATATGAGAATCCATTCAATAACAGGGGTGTGTGTGGTGGTTTCTGACAGGTACAATAGACCCATTCCTTCTCCTTACTAACCATTTGGAGCCAACTCATCCCAGAGATTCTGTGCATCTGTGTCTCCAAGGGCAGCATGGATGGATACAGAAGTGAGTCCATGTGCTGATGACAGTGAGGCCATGAGTGTTTGTGCCTGGTTCAGGTCAAGGGATCTGAGGACCATGGGGACTGTGGGGAAGGCAGAGACAGCAGATGGGACAGAGGTGGCTGCACAGCCACCTGCAGGGAGGCATGGAGAAGGCAGTCAATGCAGCAATCTAAGGAAATGGGAAGTTGCCTCTGCACATGTCACTCAGGGAGAATGATGCCACTTCCTGTGGTACACTCTTGTCTTCCATGGAACTGATGGAACCCTGTCATGGGGAAGGGTAGGATGTCCCTCCTGCAGAATGGCCCTGAGGTCACCACGGCCTCTGTCCCCACCCCTCACACCTCCACCCTAGTCACTGTTCAGTGTGTCCACTGTTGGAGATGTCCCAGGCAACATGTCACAAGTGATACACTGATGTTGTGAGTCTTTTTTCCACTTCATCCAAAGAAGGTTCTACAACAGCCACAGCTAGAAGGTGTCACTCAAGTGCTTTCTGGAAACATTCCTCCTGTAAACCCAGAAGCATATCCATAGCCTTTTAGGGGAGTTCAGATGCTGCACCGAGCAGGCAGACTGAAGTGTGTGTGGAGTGGAGGACTACAAGTACTTGATGGGATGAAGTCCAGTCAACCTGCCATGTGGCAGTCCTGTGACGTGTCCCAGGGCTTCTCTGATCCTTGCCATCCTCTTCTGAGGTGTGTGAAGGTTGGAGGAGGTAGAAAGTCTCCTTCAGAAGCTGGAGTAGCTTTGGAGTCACTGTCTAGGGAAGGGAGACGATCACCCAGGAAGCCCAGGGTAGTTACAGACTCGGCAGCAGCGAGCAGGCCAGGGCGAGAGTGTCCACTGGGCCTTGGCTCTGCCGGGTGCTGTGAAGAGTCCCTGAAGGACAAGAAGAGGACAAAGAGCAGATGGTGGTGAGGACACTGAGCTAGGGCTGGGGACGGAATGTGTTTTCCCATCACCTCCATCTTCACTGTCTGAAGTGAGCAGAAACTGACCACTTCTGTGCCTGAGGTTATTAGAAAGATAGACAGACAGACAGACAGACAGACAGACAAGACAACCAGCATGATGGAAGACACAATGAGAAACAGAAGAGGAGGGGGAGGGCAGGAGTGAAGGAAATCTGGAGGTGAGGAAACAGTGATTACAGGACACATAGGAAATGGACAAGACTGGAGAAGACAGGAGGTCCAGGTGGAAGAGAGGAGAGCCCAGCATGGTGAGGTCAATTCCAAATCTTACTGTCAAAATGGGGGTTAGGCTCAAAGGCCTGGCCATCCTGTCAGTGACCACAGGGAGGATCTTCTGTAACAAGAGAAAGGAGAAGCCAGAATGATGAAGGAAGTTGCTGGTCACAAGGAGTTGGGGATGGGGAGTTTCTTCTCCGACTCAGTCCTCCACATGAGAAGGCCCAAAGGTTGTGTTTCACTTTACCCTGATTCTTCCTGAGTCCTGTGCACCCAAGGGTCCCTCAGAGATCCTCCTCTCCTGCCTGGTGGCTTTGCTGGTCTCACTTCCTGGAGGGAACCAGGCCATGGCTTGGATCCTGCTTCTGCTGCTGTCAGCTGCATGCCTGCAAGCTGGTGAGTTCGGGGACCTTGTTAGCAGGGACTCTACCTTAACCACAGGAGGGGCCGGTGGGGCTGGGTAGAGTGGGCTGTCATTTGGCCAGTTGTCTGCTAGAGGAGACACCAGTGCTCTGTGCCTGAAGAAAGAGCTCATCCTCAGAGATGGTCCAGCCCAACCTGTCCTCATCTGTCCTGTACTGTATGGATAATGGCTCAGGAAGCTCTGGGTTGTCCTTTCCATCCCTTGCAGAGACATCATATTCTCCCCATCCTTTCCAGGTTACTCAGCAGGATCCAACAGAGAAAGATCCTTTGGGGTCAACCAACCAAAACTCCTCTCTGGTGTCCAGGGCAGCTCCCTCGAGATCCCCTTCTCCTTCTACTTCCCCTGGGAGTTGGCAGAGGATCCACAGATGAGGATTCTCTGGAGATGGAAGCACTTCCATGGGGAATTTATCTACAACTCCACCCCGACTTTCATACATAAGCATTTCAAGAACCGGCTCATCCTGAACTGGACACAGCCTCAGACATCCGGAGTCCTCAGAATCCTGAACTTGAAGGAGAAGGACCAGACAGTGTACTTCTGCCGAGTTCATCTGAACACAAGACATGGCGTGGAGAATGTGCAGACAATTGGAGGGACCCACCTGACCATCACCCATGGTGAGCCACCCTGGCTCTGGCTTTGATGCCTCTGGCTTCCTCATTCTCTGGATGTCACAGCAGGCTCCACAGTTCTGAGCTTTCTTTCATACTCCTTTCCCTTGGCTCTGCCCAGGCTGTGACAACAGGATCTTTCCCTTGTAGTTGTGATGAGCCTTTGCTGTCTTCTCTGACCTTGTCTATCATTCTCTGCTAAGATGAACCCTACGCCCTCTGTAGGATCCAGCATACCCCCACTAGTCGATTTACCCACTTTCTGTCCCAAACTTACACTGCAGGCCAGGCCACTTCTCTATGACCTCAGTTGGACTAACTTCTCCAGGACCTCAACTGAGTGACTCCTCCAGGCTGTAACTGACTCACTTGGTCCTGGGGCAGGGATCCAATGAGTCCCTGTATGAAGCATCTCCACACAGCTCCAACCTAAGCCCAGAACAAACAGCAGGTGTCCATTGGATGTTCTTGGTGTCCTACCATCCAACTGTCAACTGCCATCTAGCACCACAGCCCCCCATTTCCCCTCCTAGCTCCCCAGGACACATCCCTCACCTCTCCCTACCCACTCCCTTGTCTCCTCTCCATTCCCATACCCCCTCTCCTTCCCTTCTTACCCTCACCTCTCCTACAAAAGCTCCAAGAGTCTTAGGATATAATGTCTCCATTTTCAAGATATGGGTGCTCTGTCTTCTGGTCCTTGTCTCTCCTCTGCAGCAGAAGTAATGCAGTCCCATTCATAGGGAGCACTGAGGTCCAGCCTTGTCACTGTGTGACTGTTACACCTGGGCCCTTCACATGGCCCTGCAGGAGCTGGAGACTCTGTGTACTTAGTTGTTGATCACAATCTTGCTCTGTGGCTTTTTTTTTATATTTTGTATGTTTTTATATTCATATTTTGTGTTTTGTTTTTTATAAGACAGGGCCTCTCCATTTATCCCTGGTTGTTCTGGAACTCACAGATATCTATGTGCCTCTATCTCCCAAGAGCTGAAATTAGAGGCCTGGGCCACCACATCTAGCAGTGACTCTTGACTGGATTAAGCTACCCTGTGAGTGGACACCTACAGCTCAGTTTTCTGCAGTCTCTATGGCCGCCATGTTGACCTGATGTAATGTCAACTAGCAGCTGCCAGGGCTCCGGGCTAGGAGGGAAAGGAGCTGTTTCTTGGGTCTAGAGTGGTTCTCAATCTTCCTGATGCAGAGACCCTTTAATACAGTTCCTCATGTTGTGGTGACTGCCCCCAGCCATAAAATTATTTTCATTGCTTCTTCATAACTGCACTTTTGCTACTGTTATGAATCATAATGTAAATATTTTATATGCAAAATATATTATATTCTACCACTGTGGGAGTATCGAACCACAGGTTGGGAACTGTTGGTCTAGTGTATCCAAATATGTAAATACTGTGGAAATTAACCTTAGTGATGTTTGTAGAGAGATGAATGTACTCTGCCCTACAATGACCTGTTCACTTATGGCTAAAACTATATATTTTCTGCTATACATACTTATGTATTCAGTGTGTGAGAACATGTGGGTGGTCTGTTAATTCAGGTGTGTGTGTGTGTGTGTGTGTGTGTGTGTGTGTGTGTGTGTGAATGTTCACATTTCAGGGTGTACATGTGGATCTAGAGGACAACTTCAGGTGTCCTTCCCTTATTTTGAGACAGGGTCTCTCACTAGCTTCAAGTTTGCTAAGTAGACTAGGCTATATGACCAGTGAGCCCCAGGGACTGCCTGTCTCCAGATCCTCAGTGCTGGGATTACAGCTCACTCAGCTCTGTTTGGTATTGATCTAAATGTATATAGACAGGCTGGTTTTAACTCACAGAGATCTGGCTGACCATGTTTCTAGGGTTAAGATTAAAGGCCACACCCAGTACACCAAGCTCTTGATATGGATACTAGGGTTCAATCTCAGGTTCTAAATTCCCAAGAGCAAACACTCTATGGACTGAGTCTTATCTGCATGTTACCTACATCTATGAGAAAACAACAGTACTTCTGGGCTTAGTTGTCTGTGACCAGATGACCATCCAGGACACACCTCCAGGACAGGTGGAGAGTGAGCGTTTAAGCTTGCTCTCCTGGAGTCCCAGCCTTCAGCATGTGTTTCTTTCTCTGTGAACTTCTAACAGCTGTTCCCCATCCCAATTCCACAGAGTAGACAAGGTGTGACACTCACCCCGTCCCTCCCTCATCCACGGGGATCAGCTCACTCCTCATCTCTCCCCAGCCATCAGCACCACCAGGCAGAGCCCCTCCATCACCACCTCTGCAGTCACCACAGCTGGCCTGGAGGACACAGAGGGCCAGAGGAATCCTTCACTTGTGAACCTGGGAGCCACGGTCGGGGTGGTATTGGCCACGGCTGTGCTCATAACCCCCGTCTGTGTACTGATGATCTCCCTCTGGGGGAAGCAAAGGTAAGTGGTCCAGGACAGGCCCTCACCTGAGCTTCCTCTCTGAGTGTTCTCAGCTGTGGAGATGGAGAAGGACGAGCTTGTGCAGGACAGAGTCCAGAGAACACAGGGAGAGAAAGGAGACAGAACTCACCCAGGACTGAATCTGCACCTACTTCCTGAGAATCCCAGCAGGAAACTGGAGGAACTAGTGCAGATGAACACAGAGCCTGTGCTAAGACAATGAAGGAGCATGTGAATGCCGCAGCTCCTGCAGGTCAATGACCAAAGTTGTTCTCCGCCATCCACATGTTGTCTATGTATGCAAATATATATATATATATAAATAATCCAAAAATATATTTTTAAAAAATTTAAGGAAATACTAAAAAAGTAGGGATATTTGCATAAAGGAAAATGTATCTCTAAGTCCTTACACTGCAAAAGAATCTAGAAATCAATACAATTCATACTCAACGCCAATTACGTTTATGTAAAGACAAGTGATTTATCTTCTAACATTCTTAAGGATTCTGAGAAACAAGTATTGGGACACAGCTGGGAACATCTCTACTTACCATTTGGGAAATAGAGACAGAAGGATCCAGAGTTGAAGTCTTCTAAAGATACAGAGAAAGTTGCCGGTCCACCTGGGCTCGTTGAGACCTTGTACTCACACAACAGAAGGTACAAGTGTGGACGGTGTTCAGAGCAGATTTAAAGTCATGGTGACTGGAAGACTGCAGGACAGGAGCAGAGATGAGCAGAGAGTGGAGTGTAATAGAGACCGCAGAACTAAAGTTTGAAGATGTATCCCTGGTGTTCACAAGGTCTCAGTCCTCCAACAGGAAAGAGAAGCATCTGAGAGCTGGAGAGCAGCCTGAGAGGCAGCAGAAGTCTGACTGGGATTTGAACCCTGAGACTGAATCTGCAGGTGGCAGCAACCTGCACTCACAGGGAAAGCTAGAGAGCCAGTTTCCAGGGAGACAAAAGGGAGGCATGGTGAGTGCAGGGCAGGGAATGCAGGGAGGAGACATGGGATCAGGGCATTAGAAGTAAACAGAGGGAGAAGGACATGGACAAGGGACAAAGGAACAGGAGAGCTGTCCTCTGACTGGCTGTGCTGTGCAGAAGGAGAGCTGAGGAACAGCCTCAGGTCCTGGTGACTCTCAGAGGTGTCCCTGAATGTCTGCTGCAGAGCTGTTTGCTGCCCTGGGCCCCTGATGTTGTCTGAACACAGAGAACAGCTGAGAGGCAGATGGAGGGTCAGCATGGCTGCCACAGTGACTCTGTTTCTTCTCCTACAGGCCAGCAGACTCAAGATGACCCCAGCCAGGGGAGAGCCTGTCATCCCAAGGAGCAGCTGAGGGGCTGTGTGGTGGTTTGAACAAGAATGGCCTCCCTAGGCTCAAGGGTTTGTCTGCTTTGTCACCAGGCAATGTGTGGCCTTGTTAGAGAAGGTGTGGCCTTGTTGGAGGAAGTGGGTCACTGGGGGTCAGATTTCCCTATTCAGATGTTCAAGCCAGGACCAGTGTCTCCCTCTCTCTTCATGCTACCTGCAATCTTCATGTAGAATGCTCAGCTACCTCTCCAGCACCATGTCTGCCAGTATACCACCAACCTTCCCACCATGATGATAATCAACTAAACCTTTGAAACTTTAAGCCAAGCACAATTTAGTGTTTTCCTTTATAAGAGTGGCCAAGGTCATGGTATCTCTTCACAGTAATGGAACTTTGACTAGACAGGCTTTTGGGGAATTTTTTTAATGAGTGGCATGCAAGGGATCTGGAGAGATACTTTCATCAGAAAAGCATTGCACACAGGCTAGAGGACCTGAGTTTGATTGGGAGCACCCACATTATAAACTAGGGAGGTGACAGAAATTTGTAATCCCAGCTGTGGACAAGGAAGAGACAGCCAGAGTTGTGGAGCTGTCTGTCCAGCTAGTCTACTCTAATTACTGACTTCCAGAACAATGAGTGACCATGTCATAAAATAATGTGGACTCCTCATGAGGATAAATCACAGTCATGACATTTTCCAAATTTATTTTAAAAACCAGTATCTCAAAATTACAAATTAATGGACAAAAGAAAAGTGGGGAGCAGACAGACTGATAGCTCAGTGGGAGAAGGTTTTTGCGGCCTAACTCAATGATCTGCATTTGATTCTGGGAACCTAAGTGGTGCAAAGAGAAAACTGACTCTGGAAAATTGTCCTCTCCTTCTCAGAGACAAACATTGTCTGTCAGTCCCCAGCTAACAGGCCTCCAGGGGCCAGGATCTCTCACCAGGGAGGTCAGTTTACATCCAACTGGGCATTGATGCCTACTCACCCTGCATCTCACTCCTTCCCATTCTCCTGCTTGTGAATCAGAGACCATGGCCTGTGCTGTGAAACATCCTGTCCTTGGACAGGTACAAGAAGATAATCCCCACTTCTGCCACCTGGGCTCTAATAACCTCTCTGCAGGTCATCTTGTCTTTCTCTGATCATGAGAGCACAATGCTGCTGTTCCTGTCTCTCCATGGAGTTAACAACACTTTAAAAAAACAAACAAAACAAAACAAAACAAAAAAACATGAATTGCTAAACAGTCTTATTAATTAAAAAAAACCCTGGAGGCAGTTATTGGGGTGAAAGCTGAATCAGAGAAACAGAACAAGCCAGCCGCTCTATCTTAGCTCTAGGAAACCTCAGGACAGTGAGTTCCCATTTCCTCATGCCTTATATTCCTTTTTCATCCCTGCCATCTTACTTCCTGGAATTAAAGGCCATATATGCTTCCTAAGCAAAGGAATGAGATCTCAAGTGTTGGGATCAAAGGTGTGTTTCACCACACTTGGCTCTGTTGCCAGTGTGGTCTTGAACTCACAGAGATGCAAACAGATCTCCACACGGATCTCTGTCTCCCAGTGATAGGATTAAGGATCTGTGCCATCACGGTCTAACATCTATGTCTAATCTAGTGGCTGACTCTGTCCTCTAATCCCAAGATAAGTTTTATTGGGGTGCACAATACATCACCACACTTATTAATAAATGTCTCATGGCATATCAACTTGATGAGTCTATTAAGAAACTATCCCTAATTCCCTGGAATTAATTGAAGACATGAGGGGTCATGGAGAAGTCACCCAGACTTCTCATGGCTAAAGTGAAGTCTCCAGGGGAAGTTGTGAGATGTCTGCAGTGGTGTAATGGATCCAAGCCTCCTGAGGCTGAACTCAGCAGCAGTCATTATCACAGGGATCTTGTCAGCTGGGGTGATGTCTAATCTGAGCATCCTGGAATTTCACACAAGCAGGATGCCATGATGATGGTCTGACCAGTCCATTCTATGGGAAGTGTCTGTTAATCATCTCCTCCCTCCAGACAACTGGGACAGGGAAGGATCCTCAAAAGCTGTTAGCTCCAGTGGTCATGTGACTTTGCCATGACTGGTTTCCATTGTTCAAAAGGGAGAAACAGCAAAGGAGCCACAAGAAAGACCTCACAGAACCAACATTCTCAACAACATTTTAGGTCAAATGCCCCTCAGGGTGAAGGGAACATTACTGTTGGAATGGGTAGTACACATGGCATTCTAACATGACTACCAGTGTTTGGGCAATTTGTGTTACCTGACCTGAGCCAGTCAGTTAAAAGAGGACTAAAGGAAGCCCGGCACAGTTCCTATAATCCCAATGATTGACAGTAGAGATAGCAAGATCATGAATTGGAGGCTGTCATTAGTAACCTACTGAGTTTGAGGTCAGCCTGGGCTACATAAGATGCTGTCTTAATATCAAACAAGCAGCAGCTAACCAAAACTCCACAGAGTCAGCAAAGTCATGGAGGCTGGTCATCCTGTTACTTCACTTTGTTTGGAGACAGAGAATTGAAGATGTCCAACCATTTTTTTCTTTAGATTTACTCAAACCAAATTCTGTGAATATTAATAGTTTCATTTAAGCAATATGTTACGTTGAAGAGGAAATTGAGAGTTTTTCTCAGTTTCTGTGACCTCAAACTCAGTGACATGTGAGGTCTGTGTATGGCCTTGGCTACCTGCAAAGTTGGGAAGACTTCATCCAGAGGAGCAGGAGACTGAGCTGGTCACCCAGCCCTACCCCACTGGCCTGAAGACCACCTATAGAGTCTCTTCTTGGGGCTCCCCTGGGCCAGGGGTGCAGGGAGGTGCTCATGCTGAGGTTGGCAACACATGAGGTGATGAAGATGATGATGTCATCCTAGGGGAGAAAGAAGAGGTCAGATGGGGGGCGGGACAACTGTGCTAATGTAAAGTCTCAGGTGCAGCCTGAGTGTCCTGTCTACACCAGCCAGTCACAATCTTTCCACTCTCTGGCATCTGCTCCACTCTCCTCAGGACCCACTCTGGACAGGTTTCTCTGGGTCTGTATGTTGTCATTGTGAAAAAGAATTCAAGGAGTGCTGGGAACCTAGTTTGACAGGATGGGTGGACAGCCGGACAGTTTTCATCAGTGACGTTATCTTCTGGGTCAGGGCCCACAGGGCCTGCACTATGGGTTAATTGAGGGAAGTTTCTGGAACTGGATTTTTCAGACAGAAATAGGAAGGGTTGATCCTGTTCTCTGTCACCACTGTCATGGGAAAACACAGCTGGGTATAAAATCAGAGTCTGAGTGCTAGGAACACTGTCAGGAACTGGAGTCTAAAAAGTCACAGAGCCTGGCCTGGAGAGACATTGTTTACTCAGGATGAGGACTGGGTAATCTTGTGTGGCAGATCAGCTGTGAAAGGTACCTTGTGTGATCACGCGCTCGCGCGCATGCGTGTGTGTGTGTGTGTGTGTGTGTGTGTGTGTGTGTGCATGTGCATATGTGGTACAAGTGAAGTGTGTGCTGCGTGTATGTGGAGGCCAGAGGAACGCCTCAGGTATTACTCCCCAGGACACCATATCACCTTGTGTTTTTTTGGGTTCTTTTTTGTAGGTTATGTTCTTTGGTTTGGTTTTTGTTTGTTTGATTGATTGCTTTTTTTTTTTTTTTGAAACAAGATCTAACTATTAGTTTTTTTGGCCTGGAACTGTATATCGTTGGACCACAATAGCTGGAACTGAAAAAGATGCATTTGCTCTCCCCTCTAGCCTCCCAAAACTAGAATTAAAGGTATGCATTCTTTATGTCGAGCCCACCTTGGCTTTAAATATTTAAAATTACACTTATTCTTATACTCTGTGGGGTCAGGAACACCCATGTGCTACAGCCTGGGCAGCAGCCAGGTTTCACACTGCATCTGACATCCTCATGGTCACATGTGCAGAAGCCCATGTGTGCACACCATAAGCACCCAGGCTGCCTCTTTCACAGATAGTGCCCCTCCCCCGTGAAAGCACCATGGCTGCAGGCCCAGTCACTGCATTTATGGGAAACATGGTTGTCATTGCAGGAGTGTATTACAGCATGCTGGACAGAAATCATCCCACAGCAGGACCCTATGGGGATTCAACTGAGTTCAGATCCTGAAACTAGAACAGAGCCCATGATCTGGGACTCAGGGTCCAGCAGGGGGCAGCAGTGAGGCTGAGCACAAGGGGCAGCTGGGATCCTGTGGAACCCTCCAGACCCAGTTGTGTTAAAAAGCTGGTGACCAGCACCTGACATATGGCAGCCTCATCAGGTGTCCAGCCCCTCTGTAATGACTTAGAAACCTCTGGCCTTTTACCCACAGACCCCATAGAGTAGGGCAAATGAAGCCTGGAGGTGAGCATCCATGACCAGGAGGGCCCCCTCTCAGACCTCACTGAAGTGAAAAATGTGGTTCATCTGGTGGATTGCTTACCTGCGTGGCACACACAGAACCCTTTGTTCTATCTCTAGCAGGAGACAAAGGGACATGATCTGTCATTCCATCACTTGGATGGGCAGAGAGGAGGATCTGTAGGAGTTCAAGGTCATCATTATCTACATCACAAGGTCAAGGCCCAGCCTAGGCTACATGAGATCCCATCCTCATGTAGGGGGCGGTGTCTTTCTGACAGGTACAATTGCCCCTTCCCCTGTTCTGACTAGCCATCTGGGGCCAACTCATTCCAAAGGTTCTGTGTCTCTGAGTGTCCAAGGGCAGCATGGATGGATACAGAAGTGAGTCCATGTGCTGCTGGGAGTGAGGACATGACTGTTTGAGCCTGGCTCAGGTCAAGGGATCTGAGGACCATGGGGACTGTGAGGAAGGCAGAGACAGCAGATGTGACAGAGGCAGGCTGCATAGTCACCTGCAGGGAGGCATGGAGAAGGCAGTCAATGCAGGAACCTAAGGAAATGGGAAGTCGCCTCTGCACATGTCACTCAGGGAGAATGATGCCACTTCCTCTGGTACACTCTTGTCTTCCATGCAACTGATGGAACCCTGTCATGGGGAAGGGTAAGAATGATGCTCCTACAGAACCAGCCGAGTCCAGACAACCTCCCCTCACGTCTCACTCCTTTACCCCAGTAACATGCCAGGTTTGTCCACACTCAGAGATGTCCCAGGCAATATGTTATAAGGATGTTTGCTGGTCTGACCTTTCACTGCTCACTTCATCCAAAGAAGGTTCTAGAACAGCCAGAGCTAGACGGAGTCACTCAAGTGCTTTGTGAGAACAGCCTCCTGGGAGCCCAGCAGCAGATCCATACCTTTGAGGGGATTTCAGAGGCTGCACGAGCAGGCAGCCTGAAGTCTGTGTGGAGTGGAGGACTACAAGTACTTGATGGATGAAGTCAGTCAACCTGCCATGTGGCAGTCATGTGACATGTGCCAGGACTTCTCTGATCCTTGCCATCCTCTTCTGAGGTGTGTGAAGGTTGGAGGATGTAGAAAGTCTCCTTCAGAAGCTGGAGTAGCTTTGGAGTCACTGTCTAGAGGAGAGAGACGATCACCCAGGAAGCCCAGGGTAGTTACAGACTCGGCAGCAGCGAGCAGGCCAGGGTGAAAGTGTCCACTGGGCCTTGGCTCTGCCGGGTGCTGTGAAGAGTCCCTGAAGGACAAGAAGAGAACAAAGAGCAGATGGTGGTGGGGACATCGAGCTAGGGCTGGGGACGGAATGTGTTTCCTCATCACCCCCATCCTGGCTGTGTCTAAAGTGAGCAGAAACTGACCGCTTCTGTGCCTGAGGTTATTAGAGGGAGGGGGGGAGACAGGGAAGAAAGGAGGGAGGGAGAGATAGAGAGAGAACCAGCATTAAGGAGACATAATGAAAAACAATGAGGAGGGGGAGGTCAGGAGTGGAGGAAATCTGGAGGTGAGGAAACAGTGATTACAGGCCACATGGAAAATGGCACAGACTGGATAAGACAGGCAGGTGGAGGAGAGGAGAGCCCGGCATGGTGAAATCAATTCCATATCCTTTGTCAAAAATGGGGGCTGGGTTCAAGGGCACAGCTATCCTGTCAGTGACCACAGGAAGGTTCTTCTGTAACATGGAAAGGAAGAAGCCAGAATCATGAAGGAAGTTGCTGGTCAAAAGAAGGTGGAGATGGGGAGATCCTGCCACTAATCTGTCCTTCACATGAGAAGACTCAGGGGTTGTGCGCCACTTTACAACGATTCTTTCTGACTTCTGAGTACCCCACGGTCCCTCACAGATCCTCCTCTCCTGCCTGACAGCTCTGCTGGTCTCACTTCCTGGAGGGAATCAGGCCATGGCTTGGATCCTGCTTCTGCTGCTCTCAGCTGCATGTCTGCAAGCTGGTGAGTTTGGGGACCTTGTTAGCAGGGACTCTGCCCTAACCACAGGAGGGTCAATGGGGCTGGGAAGAGCGGACTGTCCTGTGGACAGGTCTGCTAGAGGAGACAGCCAGTGCTCTGTCTCAAGAGAGAGCTCATTCAGAGTGGGTCCATCCCAACCCTTCCTTGTCTCTCCTGTCCCATGGGACAGTGGGACATAGGGAGTCCTTCCTGTGTCCACACACCTATGGATGATGGCTCAGGAAGCTCTGGGTTGTCCTTTCCATCCCCTGCAGTGGCTTCATTCCCCCTCCTTCCCAGGTTACTCCGCAGGATCTAAATATACCTTTGGGGTCAACCAGCACCCTCTCTGGTGTCCAGGGCGGCTCCATCGAGATCCCCTTCTCCTTCTACTTCCCCTGGGAGTTGGCAGAGGATCCACAGATGAGATTCTCTGGAGATGGAAGACTTCCAGGGAAATTATATCTACAACTCCACCCCACCCTTCATACAAGCATTTCAAGAACCGGCTCATCCTGAACTGGACACAGCCTCAGACATCCGGAGTCCTCAGAATCCTCAACTTGAAAGAGAAGACAGAGACATACTTCTGCCGAGTTCATCTGAACACACAAATGGCATGAAGCGTTTCAGTCGATTTGGACCCAACTCACCATCACTCTGGTGAGCACACCCAGGTCAGGTCTGGTGGCCCTGGCTTCTTGTACCATGATGTCATTAGAGATCTTATGTTTGTTTCTGCCCTCAGATTCCTCCTGTGTTCTGTCCTCCCCAGAGCTCTGCCAACTCCACCTTTCCTCATCTCACAACCACCCAAACCTTAGCTGCTCTCTCTGAGCTGCCCTCATGTGCCCTCAGATCCACCCCACCCCCAGTCTCAGCTCTTCCCAGATGGCCCAGCTCCTGCTCCTTTCTCCAAACTGCACTACCGCCCTGCCCACCCCACCCTCGTTGACACAAATCCATGTGGATCTGGCCTCTCCAGGACAGAGCAGCCTTCACCTGGTCCTGTGTCAGGGTCTCCGTTAGATCTGGACTTTACACCATATCTCGTGCCTTGCACAGAAGGTGCCTTCTGGTCCTGTGTACCCTCCTCCTCTGGGTCCCCCCACTTCACCAGTCTCTAGACACATCCCTCACCTCTCCCTGCCCCAGTTTCTTTCCTCTTCCTCATTTCCCTCTTCCCCCTTCCTCCCCATCCCCATCTCCCACACAGACCCTCATGTTCTCACCATGATCAGGTTCTCTGGTCACTTCTCCATGGCAGCTGAACTGCAGCTTCCACACAGAGTGCACACAGGCCCAGCCTAGTCTCTGTGTGGACATTACCCGGCCACCTGTCACCACAGCTGGGCACTCTTGTGGTCATTATACAGAGAGACATGGAGACCAGCAGAGTTCCACCCCTGCCAAGTTCATGGTGGTGAGGAACAGGCCCCAGAGGGAGCCCTTACCTCCAAACATCTCTCAACCAGTAGACACATTATTGAGCTCACACTATTGCTTACCTCTCTTCTATCTTGGTTTTTTGGAGTGTATATATATATGGTGTTAGCATGCGTGTGTGTGTGTGTGTGTGTGGTGTGTGTATGTTTTCATGTATGTAAGTATGTATTTGTGTGTGTGCGCATAAACCCTATTTTTGTGCTTGGGAAGGCCAGAGTTGGACATTAGGGGTCCCCTCTAGTAAGACCCACCTTATGTCCTTGAGGCAGGGTCTCTCACTGAACCTGGAACTCACTGTTTAGGGCTAGGCTGATGGGCTGTGAAGCCTCATTGATCCTCTTGTCTCCATCTCCCATGGTGTTGGAGTTACAGGTGCTCACACTGTCTGTCTTACAAATGAGGTATGTGACATCTGAAGAAGGAACACCCAAAGTTAACCTCTTGCTCTCACACAGACAGACAGATATACACATACACAGGCACAGACACATATACAGACACACACACACAGATACACACACACACACACACACACAGAGAGAGAGAGAGAGAGGACAGAGACAGAGAGACAGAGAGACAGAGAGA